>NC_051186.1:3661947-3916947 GCF_013339695.2 Rhipicephalus sanguineus
AAATATGCGTGAAATAATTGAAGCAGAGGTGATTCAAAGGTTGGGTGACAAATGTGTTAGTTCGCCGTCGATATTTTTATCAGATAAAGAATTGCAATTTCTCCGTTCGGCTTTTCCAAGTTGATTAGAAAGTTATCTGCTATGACGTGCGCAGTGGTTGGCTGATCCCCTGTATATATGTGAAATGTTGCTTCAATAAATTTTGTTGTAAGTCAGCGCTGTGTGTGTTCCCTTCCTGTGTCCCCGTTGCTTGCTCGCGCTGTGTGGTTCATTATGCTTAACCAACACGCCCAAGTTCACTCTATTGCAAAGGTCAGTTAGGTGTCTAGCAATATTATACCTACATATTCGGAATTGACTCGTTTATATTTAGGACAGCACTTTTTGAGTATGAGAACTTATCAAAAAGTTTTTTTCAGATTTCATTAACGCAGCACAAACTGAAGGGTACTCTATATTACAGGGAACAATATGTCCCCCCCTTGTTTTCGCGTACCATAGCCGGTCATTCATCAAATCTTGCTGCTCCGTAGCTGGGACACCGTGTATGTGGAGTAACTGCAAATGAAAATAATCCCACGAACACGGCTACCACTTCGTGCAACGCCGACTCATTATACAGTACAGGAACATTGTAAAACCGGAGTTTTTTTCGATCGGTACTATACTTTACTAGATCTTGGGGGGGGGGGGGGGGGCACGCTGGTCTGTACTGGACTGTAGGTTCGGGTGTGACGCGGCATGGAAAACGCGAGAGAAGCTACCACAATGTTGGCGCGGTAGAAACAACTTCGCTTAAACTAAGGTAATCATAGTCAAATGAACAAGGTTCCATGCGGCGCTGCTTCTCACATTTATTTTGGGGGTTAACGTCCCAAGGCGACTCCGGCTATGAAACATCCGGCTACTCACACTTCACGCCCTATCGTCGTCGTCCTGCGAGTTCCGCTTAACCACGTCGCCAAGACACAGAGTCACGAGAAAATATCAGTTTGGGACCCTCTGTCATGAGCATAAGCTGGTAGGTTGAGTGACTCACGTCGGCAACCATTCCCAGTAGGTGTCACGTCGGTGACATCGGCTGAGTTAAAATTCACTGTTTGTTCAAGTCAGGTCACTGATGTCATCTGATTCTTTGTAATTTCCAGAAAGAAGAGATGACACTACAGTAATTGGTTCGGCCATAGAATAATTTATTGTTACAAAACATTTTCGTTCTGCGAAGATGAGGCCGTCGAAACGTTCTGGTTGGTTTCAGATATCTGTGTGGTCGGCTTTCTTCCAGGCCTCGAAGGTATCGTATTTGGCACTTACGGGGCTGCAATTGTATTTTTGACAGGACAGCGTTTTTAAAGCTCTTACGCTTCACTGTTTTTATTTATACACTGTTGGGAAATCACCTCACACGGTAAATGTGTTTTACCCTCAGTGAGGTCACATTCCTCCGCTTGGGGGTGCGATGCGGATGCGTATTGTGAAAAGCCGCTGCGGTAATTCTAGTGTCCACCGTTCGGCCTCAGTACATGGTTTCGAAGGTTCAAATGTAAAAATCTTGACATCTGAGCTCTCGTGGTTTACTGTTGTTGTTGTGTTGCTGTTAATGTCCTCGCCGTACTTGTCTTATTTGGGTGTTTGGGACGACTTGCTATTTTGCTGAGTGCATTCTGCTGCGACGCGCCTTTTTTCAAAGTTCGTCGCGTGAGCTTCTGGTCTGACGTAACACAGCTGACGGACTTCCTGCGTGCCCTGTGCGCTCAGCTTCGGTACCGCCTAGATCCGGCCTTGAATGTCGATTATTACTACTATCACAAATGACGTGCGTTTCTTGCTATTTAAAAAAAAAATGGGCGCGCCATGAATGTCCACGTCCTACAACTCTTCGATTTAAACAAATGCCCTCAAGTTAAAAATTAAAAAGTTAATTAAAGAGATTTTTTTTAAATTACCCGTTTGAATGTAACTTTAGGTGCGGAAACGTTTTTCTGCATCAGCGTAGAGTTCGCTTGAAAAGACGACAGGGGCCTGACTGTCATAGCATTTTTATGAAAAATCTGAATTGCCTAAAAAAAAACAACCTGTATACGTTTCTCATTTCAGCGTACACCTGCTGCGGTTTCTTGAAATGTGAGGAGTTGGGAGATTAGTGATGTTAGACACGATATATTGTAGTGATTTAGTCGTACACTGCTCTCAGGAACGCCGCTTAAGTTATGTCTGCCGCGGTGGTTTATGAGCGGGATTCCATTATTTCGCCTTCTGATGAAAGACCGCGACAAGTCTGAAAACATGATGACGTTGCTGCCTTATTGCAACACTTGTTAAAGTGCTCTTCAAAAAAAAAACGGAAGCAGATCAGGCCTCCATGTACATTCGAAGTCGGTTTAACACGGCAGCGTCAAAGAACTCGTTTCTCCGAAATTCCGTTGTCGGTGTTGGCGGCGGAGGCGCCTTTGGTTGTCAGCGAAACATCAGCGTTCTCCGTGAGCGACAATTCGAGGTAGACGCAAATAAAGAACTCCTCGGGTCGAGTGGGACCGGAGATTCGCACCTGCGACCCCTCGGTCCGTAGCGCCATGCGTTCAGCCGCTCGGCCACCACGCGTACATCCTCCAGCATGCTAACGGCGAGCTATTTATACACACCAGTTAGCGTTGGTGGTACGCACATCTGGGAGGTTCTTCAGCACTTGATTATCACCCGCGAGATGGAGCAATGGGCCCACGGGGCGGGCTTTTAAACGGCATCACCCCGCCGCGTGGGCATGTTTCGTCGCGCCGAATACATGGATGTCGTCCGCACTTTGGCATTCTTTGCGGCACGGCTTAGGTCTCCACCGAGAAGCAGAGTCAGGCTAGCGATTGGGGAGGCGTTAGGAACACGGTCCGACTACGCTATCGCGTTCTACTCTTGAAAGCGAAGAGGTCGCGGGATCGAATCCCGGCCGCGGCGGCTGCATTTTCGATGGAGGCGAAAATGGTTGAGGCCCATGTACTTAGATTTAGGTGCACGTTAAAGAACCCCAGGTGGTCGAAATTTTCGGAGCCCTCCACTACGGCGTCTCTCATAATCATATCGTGGTTTTAGGACGTTAAACCCCAGATATTATTATTATTATTATTATATTGAAAGCGAAGCTCAAGCATCCTCCGAGTTCTAATGCGTAATTTTTGTGGAGAATAGACCAGCCAGTAACCAGTGTAGTTATAGACAGAAAGTTGTTCACTCGGTGTACGATCTGCCGGTTTTTGAGCGTGCAGCCATTTCATGTAAAAAAAGAAAAAAAACCCAATACATCAACTACTTTAACCTTCGCACTAGTATTTAAGAAACATTAACCATCCCTGTCTTTCCTCTCTCCCGTTTTCCTTCCTTTTAACACGGAAGTCAAGATGATGATATTGTGCAGATGATGCTCATCGGCCTCCCTGAACTATGATCTTCTTGGCGTCTCTTTTGGGCAGCGAACGTAGTAGCCTTTCCCAGAAGTTCGGCTCACCCCAGCGCAAGTAATTCACTGCCTGCACATATTGCCGTACGTCTTCATCCAGCTCTGTTAGTGCCAGCTCCTCAACCACAACCACCACCAGTCTGTTGACCCCGTCCTCTTGAGCTCGCCGTTGAGCCAATATTAATTCTCAGCGGCACCATTCACTTGACACGAAGTTCCTGCGCAATAGATGACATGTATTGTGTTAGCTCCACACGCTAGTAGAATGACTGAAAACTCAAAGATTACATACAATCGCGCAGTCACTGGTATCCATGCCTGCAATAAGAATCCGCTATAAACTTTATAAGAATGTAACTTTCAGGTCTTTAGTTTCATGCACTCCGATGAAACTGATGTGTATCTGCTCCCACATGAGTGCCTACGTTACGTCAGGCTGTACTCGACACGGCTGGTAAGCTCACGTTCTAGAAACAATTGAATTTACACAATAACGTCGATTCGCCTCGTAGTAAGGCATTGGTCAAAGGCAAACGTTGCGGCACTGAAAGCTTCTCGCTGACTGCTTCGCATGACATCCATTCGAACGATGAGTGGAATCTGCCGGAATTTTTGCGAATAATTCGTAAGACGCACATACAAGCAGCTCAGCATTAAAATTACAATGTTCCAACATGTGCGCACAAAAATGTTGCACAGAATGAGGCTTTTAAAGCTGCTTGATTACACGCTACATATTTAGATTATTACAGACCGCAGTGCACGCATGGCCGAAAGGTCGGCGGCATGGAGTATATAAATCTAAAATTTTTATCGAAAACATGTTCACCCTGTATAAAAATGTAATAATTTCCTTTGAGACATCGTGCTAATTGTAGTCAAGGGTGAACTGAGCTCTTTAAATGCGCCATCTTAGTTCCAACGGCCTGTTTTAGGTGCGAGGTATCTTAAGGCGGAGCTCAATCCGGTGGTGGTGGTGGTGTGCGGTGTGACCACCCTTACTGCGCATGCGCATACCCTCTCCCCTCCCCCTCTCCACTATCCCTCTCCCCTCCCCCTCTCCCATACCCTCCCCCTTTCCTCTCTTCCTCTGAAACGCGGGCTAGACATGCCGAAATTCTCTCCTGCGCAACGCCGTGATGACCTCGAGCGCATGCGCGTCCCCTCCCCTTCTCTCTCCTCTCCTACGCTCCCCTCTCGCCCGCTTGTCGACCGCGTTCCCCGCTCGCCCTGTGAGAATTAACGGCCAGGCTAGATGGAAGATACGACGCGCGTAGCGTCCCTCTTCGCGTTCCGCGACGCGAGGTCGGTAGCATGCCCAACGAACGCCAACGGAACGCGATCGTGCAAGTGCTCCGGCTTCGCATCGCCTCATGGTCCCCTTTAGCGGGAGATGGTGTAATTTTTTTCGTTTGCATGTCGCCGAGGCTCTGTGTGATGTTAAAAATGAAACGCAGAGTAATTGCGGTCGTGCAGGCTCGTTGCATTCAGTTCACGCATCGTGGAGTACCGCAGCCTGCTTATTGAAGAATACGATTTTGCTCTAGAAAAGTAGTCGCTAGCATTATTTCACATCTCTCGGCCACCTCGCAATTAACAGATTTGCACACTGGCTCTCCGTGTCGCTGTGCTTCTTGCTTTTTGGATACAGTTAGTATCAAACATATCGATGCACTCACTTTTGTTTGCGGGAAACTGCTGCGCAGAATTTTGCTTGAGCGTCGGTGATGACCTTTCGTCGCAGCGCACGTTACTGCAGAGATAATTCTCGTTTTATTCCACAAGGCAAATAAGCCGACGAGAGTGTGGTCCACTCGCGCTACTCGCAACTGAGCGCTGCTCAATTATTCGTATTGCTTCTCTTTCTCTTCACCTCTTCTGTCACTTCCTTTATCATTAAACTTTCTCTTTCCCAAGGTCTTCCACAAGTCGCCAAGTCAGTGCAGAGAAGTTCCTAATTCCATGTCTGAGTGTCAAGGGCCGCAAACGAACCTGATTGGTGTCAGACTGAAGCTAGATATTTCTTCACTTCGAATTCGATAGCTGCAGAGCCACCCGCCACAGTAGTCTAGTGGTTATGGTGCTCGACTGCTGACCCACAGGTCACGGGATCGAATCCCGGCCGCGGCGGCCGCACTTTAGATGGAGGCGAAAATACTTAAGGCCCGTGTACTTCCTTTTCGGGGCACGTTAAACAACACCGGATGGCCAATATTTCCGGAGCCCTCCACTACGGCGTCTTTCATAATCAAATCATGGTTTTGGGACGTTAAACCCCAACAATTATTTTTATTATTATGATAGCTGCAGAGCCGATTGAGGAAGGAAGTTCGACGTTTCACTACTTCATTTCACCGTTCTCGCAGACAGATGGCGTTACACTTCTCGCGCAACTCTGATGCAGGAGGGGGATCCAGAATGCTTGCATTCTGGAACCCCCTTGCAGCATTTTGACGTTGTGTCCCTAATTGCTCCCGTTGTGGTATTTCCAGAGATCGATCAACTTTCAATCATCCGTCACAGTAACGATAATATTCACCAGGGCCTCCGACAGGCCTGCTCCAGCAATACTGCTAGATTTCCGCCACCACATCCTATGTAGGAAATGGCAATCATACACAGAGTACAGACAAAGCAATCTGATCTTAAGCAACGATATCCATAATTAAACGATATCCATGTCATGGAGTCACCCTCGGTGAAAACACCGAGGGCTCGTTTCTGTTGTCATCGCCTCCTTCGTGCGCGTACAGTGCTGACCGTCATCATTACTGAACTGTTGCAAACTCCTCCTAATACCGACTTGCACGCGGTTCGTTTCCGCGACATATGGTTTCTAGAAGCAAACAGTGCACAATTTGTAATAAAAGAAATTCAGAACAACGTCCTTACTGTGAAGTCCGATGTCTGGCCTTTCTTTCATCTGGAGAGGAAAGTCGCTTCGTCGCAGTACCTTCAGCATGTTCTCCCACATTCTTAACCGGCTCAAGCTCCTCGCGCCCTTAAATGCACCTTGAACGTTGCTGATGTTGTTTGCGTATAGAGAGACGGATTGCAGTCCGCCATTGTTTGTAAACTCGCCTTTTTCCAAGATTTCTATGGCGTTAAAGGACGCGTCCAGAAACCTCGACCTTGGCAGGTTTTGGATGGAACCGTTGAGTGCAGCTGGTTGCGTGCGAGTTCCAGACTTCTCAGACTCACCAGACCCTTGAACACATCCCTTGGAACCCACACGATTTTATTTTCGTTTAAATTGAGGTGCTGTAGACCAGTGTTGCTGTTAAATGCACTACTGCAACGCAACAATTAATTTCGTCCTCCGGGTGGTTTAGGGGCTCTTTAACGGGTGCTTGGGCGGAGCTCGGTCGCTCAGTCTTGCTGTGGGTGGTGCACCGGCTGGACCGTCTGTGCATGCTTTTTCAGCGCGAACGACAAGCTGGATCTCAGGCAAGCGAGGAATCGGCAGTGGAGATTGTTTTAAAAGGCGCCCAGCGCACTAAACACATTTCTGCTGCATTGCCTTCACGATTGATGCAGCGCTAAAGACGAAGACTCAGACTAAAGGAACACAGAGTGCACAGGACGGGCGCTGTCTTGCAACTGAAAGGTTTATTTCGAAAAAAACAAAACAAAACGCGAAATAAATCTTTCAGTTGCGAGACAGCGCCCGTCCTGTGCACTCTGTGTTCCTTTAGTCTGAGTTTTCGTCTATAGCGCTGCATCAATCATGAATGCATTCCAACTGGCCCAACTTTCCATTCTACTGCATTGTCTCTTGGCTTATTTGCGGTGGCTCGCGGACGTTTAGGCTACTCGGTCTATTAGCTTACTGCTTCGCAAGTCGCACGCGACTCACATACAAAACACGATTGGTACACGTACACGTTCACCTCGCAGACCGCAAAAACGTGTTTAAATCGGTGAAACGAAGAACAATACGGCCCGCATTTGAACGACCACACCAACCGATTGCTTACCAGCAATCGCGGCGTGCTGACAACCGAGACGGAGCAGACTCTATGACATAATACGTCGTAGTACTGGAGGCGACTGTCCTGGACTAGACGGGAACTTGGCTTCACTGGCCATTAATTTGTATAACTTAGCACCATTTGACATCACTTCGCATAAATAGGAACCACTTGTCATTACTCAGCATCACTTCATATGGCAAGGACCAGCTAGGAACCAATCAGCTCCACTGAGCCTATAGCCTTGCGCCACTAGTGCAAACTACGTCCGGCTTCTTATAAGTGCGAAGCACTTTAGGGGCCCGGCATGTCTTCCATTCATGCATCTCATGTGGCGTGATCACGTTCTTAGTAAAGCGCTCAATATAAACCACAAAAGACTAGCAATGCTCAAAATGGGGTTAAACGAACGAAGTCCAAAATAATAAAATCAACAGGAATAACGAAGAAGTAACTGCAATAATTAACTAAACATGGATAGCAACGTTTCAGACACCTCCGGCTGACTCCGGGGCCATGCAAGAGAGGGCGCTACCGCCTCGTCGAGTAAGCCAATGCCCCGCCCCCCCCCCCCCCCCCACTCCCCCAATACTTCGCTCTTCGCCGTTGCAGCGTCGCTACATCTTATGAAGGAAACTACCTGACGGAACTTGTATTTCGAATGCCGTAACAAGCAGGAGGTCGCTAAAGCACAGCAAAATTAGCGCACATGTCTCACTCCGAGTTTGCGAATATCCCTAACACGATTCTACTCGTGCCGGGGAAATCCTACATACCTACCTCAAACATTCGCGTCACCGACGCTTTGGTAAACGGATGTGTGGGAACTGTACGAGCAGGATTGCTGGGTGTCCGTGCTAAGCCCTTCCTGAGGTTTCATAGTAGTCGAGCTGCCGTACGTTTCCTATCTTCTTTTTTCTCGGTGCCAATGACTTATTGCCACAGGAGGGAGAAATTCCGACCGCAGTTGTGGCGAGCGGTTACGGCGCCCACCTCCAATGCGGGAGTATACCGAGTTAGATTTACAGTGCCGCCGTGCACTCACGAGTTTTTCTAACGGAGATACAAGGTACACCGCCCTGGCGCTCGGTGTTGTGGGTGTTCATTTATGGAAAAGGAGGTCTCCCTTATCCTCTACGTTATTTCACTCTCCTGCCCTCAACGACGCTGAGCCATGTTGCTTTATGGGTTGCAGAAATACGCGCCCTTCTTATCCTCCAACCGCTAGAAACAAATTTCGCTGTGGCGGCTTTTTCCCGGATGCCTCCCTACCATATCTCCAATGCACCCGGAACCTGCAATATCACCGGAATACGCGCTGTCTCGAAGAAGCGGTTTCTCTTTATGCACATTTCGCATTCTGGCAGGAGGTTTAGTCTGCTTCACGCTGTGAACGATTCGCGCCAGTGTGGTGAATGAAAAGCGCTGAACTCTCGATGCAAGCGAGGCAATGCCGGCTGGCAAAATAATGTGAACATTTCCAGGGTGCTTTTACAGGCAAGCAAGATAGCCCTGCTCTCAATCCGTCATCGCTATCTACAACTCACTCCAGCGAAGGGTGTGCACAAGGAGATGTAGCTGTCGAACGTCACCAGACACCACGTGACCTTACGACTTCGGCTGAGTCTGTGCTTCGTGCATTACCTGAGCGAACTTTCTCAAGATCGTCAACTTTTTTGCTCCTGCATCAACCCGGAGCCATACGCTCTCTTCCTGTGAAACCCAAGTTGTAATCGTTTCAGCATCAATCAAGGACATGAGCTCATCTGTGATACGGTCCGCTCTCGCTGCGCATACCGCTGCAATCTTCTCCTTAGTGGCTACAGCGGCAATCTCTGAAGCATATTGGCGTGCGAAAGTCAACGCCACGTGTCCTGTATTGAACCACTGTGTCTGTGAGAACGGAACGTACGCTGTCTTCACTCGCTGCAGACATATTGCCGATGTTCGTCAAGTAGACGAGGACATGGCGAAACTGCTGGGAATCAGGCACAATAAGCTCCTCTTTGTTTGGGTTAATATCACTGATCTGCCAGCTAAATGGTTTTCGAACCAAAGTGTGACTATCCTCAATATATATGACTGTCCTCTGCGCGACGTCTCTGCCGCGGCCATGGAAAGGATACAACGTTTGAGAAAAATACGGATAGAAAAAGGACAGTTGGAGAGTGTCCCGCCCGGCCTTGCAGCAGCAAAACACTTATGGTTTCTGAAGGTGTCCCAGAACCCAATCAAGGCGCTGCGAGGTTCTCTCAGTATTCCCTAGTTTATTAGAGTTGGACCTCAGCCACAATGCAATCGAGACTGTGGACGAGGGATACTTGTCGGGTTTTCGCGAACTGAGACGTCTGGTTTTGTCACACAACCATATTCACCACCTGGCGCCAAATACGTTCGAGAAAACAGAGAAGGTGAATACCATCAAGATTCGTAACAACAGCCTCGATTCGATAGGCGAGCAGTTTCATGAACTTCACTACTTACAGGTGAGAAATGCTTTGATGAAACTAGTGATGTATTTATAGGCTACATTATTTTACGACAACGTGTTGTTATTTCAAAGGTGTGGTAATACGGAAACTGCCGGGAGCCAAACCTATAGTAACGATAGCTGAAATATTTCTCCGGTATACGCGGGGGAATCTTCTTATAAATCTGACACTCATATAAAGGAAAGAAGTGTTAATTTTAAGGGCTCGTTTTTCTTTGTTATACACAATATTAATGAGCACTAACAGACAATAATGCCAAGGAAAGTATAGGGGATCTTATTAGTAGTAGACGTAAGGTCATCCCCCCATCCCCCCGTCCACTTTATAGGGTATATATGTATGTACATTTAAACGTGGGAGCGTCAGTCAGCACCGCCAGTAGCCATGACGGCGAGCGTGGAACACTCTTTTTCTGCCTGTTGGCGTCACGTAGCAGGTGAACTTTATTACGAGCTGGCAGCTGACCAATTATCCCTCGCATACTACCTGAAAGCATCAAGTCTGCCAGAACGAGACCCTCGTTTTTCTTTGTTATACACAATATTAATGAGCACTAACAGACAATAATGCCAAGGAAAGTATAGGGGATCTTATCGCCGTCATAAAGTCGACGGGGCGATGGCCGCCGCGGTAGCTCAGTTGGTAGAGCATCGGACGCGTTATTCGAAGGTCGCAGGTTCGGTCCCTGCCCGCGGCAAGCTATCTTTTCGTCCACTTTTCTTTCTTCGCATTTACCTTACATTTACTACTAATAAGATCCCCTATACATTCCTTCGCATTATTCTCGGTTAGTGCTCATTGACACTCATATAGCTACTCAGCCATGCACGCACGCACATTTCCAGTGCCCGTCATAGCTCTTTCTAGCTACTTTTCTGTTGTCTGTATCCATGTTGAAAGCGTTCATTGCAGAGCAGTGCTTCGAAATCGATCGACGATCTCTCTGGTACAATTCCCCTGAACAACATTTGAAATAAGCACAGCAGCTATTTGCTTATGCGTGAAAGCCTTGCGTTAGTGTCAGCGGTAAACAAATTTGTCAACGATTGCACGAGGCGCCCCTAAGCCTCTGCGACCAACTTTGGGCCGTCCAACAGGCCCGCGAGGCGACGGTGAGGCGAGGCCCGCACGTCCCCGCGTGGGAGGCCCTAAGGGCCGGACGGCGAGAGCTCTGAAGAACTGCGAGCAACGTTATTACCAACCCAATTGCATTAGCACTTATAACGCAAACTCGAAATGGTTTCACTAATATTTAAATGAAGATCGCAATACAGTTCTGTGGGGAGAGTTACGTTTCTTCGTTTGGGTAATTCATGTACGCAGCGCCAGGGAACAAAATCTATCGTTTAATATTCTGTTCCATAAAAGCTAGAATAAAACAAAAATGTGTATTGGGGTAGCAATCAGTAGTATCAGACATACAAGATACGATGCAGATTGTTTCCTCTATAGAAACACATTGCATTGTGTTGCAGTCTATCGTCAGCAGGCGCTATGCGGCGGATGATATCAAGAGCACATGAATAGCCTTTTAACTACTGCTTGTCTAAGATATAATTTGTTCTTACGGTCTTGTAAATAGTTTTCTGAAGCGTTGTAGGTGTGTCGCAGCTTACTCGGGCTGAACTAATTAAAAAGTTTAGTGATACGAAACCTCGAATGGCATTTTGTTAGTGCTCGCCTCGTCATGTTGGTATATGTTCTTTTTGTGAGTGCTTAGCTAATAGTTAAATGTAGTTGCCTAAATAAGAAATTACTGTCATAGCCGCAGAAAGTCCGGAATTACTTTCAGCGTCGATTTTGAAAACATGATGGGCAAAAATTTCGGAAGGCTGCAGCATGGCCTCTTTGATTAATGACAACACCCACAGTCAGCAAATTCTGGAGATGCCAACAGAGCTTTGGTACTGAAGCGTCGCGTGTTTCTACTTTTTACGAAGGTACACGTTGGTGCTATGTTGACCTCAGTGTTAACAGCACTAGCGCTGCTACTTCGCTGAAGCCAGGAAGTTGTCTCCTTTGGAGAACGGTCATTTTCTGACTCCTCTGTCAAGCTAACCTGACCTGGACCGCTGATATAGAAACTTAGAAAGGAAAAATTGGTTTGTGCAAGTACTCTATGTGCAGCACTAATCACCGACAGTTCCAGCCTCGTGCACACAAGTCATGCAATGCACTATAAGAAGCAACAACGTATCACCCCTATAGTATGTTGGCAGCGACAAGCCCTAGTACATGGATTCGAACGTACTCATGAAAAAGCAGCTTTCCTTGCAGAAATACATGTCTGCTGATTAACTTCTTGCGGTGGATGAGTTCTGTTGAAAGCAATTTCTATGTGTCATTTGACATTGCACGGAGAGGCACCTTTTCAGGCAACGATGTTCTCTTGTCAGCACTTTTATGTTGTACCTGTGTAATTTTAATATTGCAAAATGGCGATGGTATTGTTTGTTCAATTCCCAACCGCTTATTATTGACGCGTGACATACATTGTAGTAAAAACGCCACGCCCTTCTCAGGAATAGCGGCGTAGAGTACTGATCACTTCCATTGTTTTCTTTCAGCACCTCGATCTAAGTGGGAACAATATTACCAGCATCAAAAGTCTGGTAAAATCCAAGATGACGTCCTTAAAAACACTTTGTCTCGAAGGTAACCGAATAATGGCCATAAACAGGTTTTCCCATTGGAATGCTAATATTAAAGAGCTCCGTTTAAGGAACAACGTGATTAATGAAGTAGAGCCGGAAGCGTTCCATTCGTTGAAAAAGTTGTTGCGCCTAGACCTGAGGCACAACAAAATTTCACGTTTAAACGAGACAGTTTTCAGAGTGGACTCTAACCTCGAACATCTGGACTTGTCATATAATATGTTGACTTCTATATCAGGGACCTTGAGGCGAACACGCCGAATTACGAATCTGAAGCTAAGTTTTAACCTTATCCGATATCTCACTGGGGCATTTAGCGGCCTCACGGACCTCAAAGTGCTCTTAATGAGAACGAACATTCTTGATTGCATCGAGGATGGTACTTTTACCGACAACCTCGGCCTCGTACACATCAGTATGATTAGTAACAAAATCCAATGGATAGGAAGAAACGCCTTCAATGGCTTACTAAGCCTACGTACTTTGCGACTCGAATATAACCAGCTCCATTCGCTTAATGGCTCAATCAGAAATCTGCCTAAGTTAGCAAATCTAGGAGCATTCAGCAATTCCATACGGGGCTTGGAAATTGACGAATTCGAGAACGATTACGGTTTAAAGTATGTCTACTTATCGGAAAATAACATAAGCAATATTAGTAGGGCGTTCACTGGTGTGGCGGCGCTGGTGATGTTGGACCTTCAGCATAATCGCGTGGACATCATGCACCGAAGTGACTTTCCTAGCCGGATGAAGCGAAAGCCAACCTTAATGATTGACGGTAAGTTTCGTTTTGAGAGGAATGGTTTTGTTGCTCGGTGTACTCATAGGGCTCATGGACGCGTTGGATTCCTCCCAAATATGTATAAAATACGGTATAAAGGTAATGCCACTGGACTACTTGCGCTCTAATGCGTTAGTGTTACAGGCCTGGAGGTTCCGGGGGGGGGGGGGGTGACAGAGGTTGTATGTCTTGACCCACCCCCATTGTCTGAGATTGTGCTACTTATGCGTAAGCAAACCAGTGTAGTGATATTTCATTTCTACCATGTTTCTACACATACGCGGGGCCCTTCCAGGGTTCTCTAGTGGTTATGGCGCTCGACTGCTTATCGAAGGTCTCAGGACCAAATTCCGGCCGCGGCGGCTGCATTTTTGATGGAGGCGAAAATGTTTCAGGCCCATGCACTTAGATTTAGTTGCACGTTAAAGAACTCCAGGTGGACGCAATTTCCGGAGCCCTCCAATACGGCGTCTCTCGTGGTCACATCGCTGTTACGAGATGTTTATCCCCAGATATTATTATTATTATTATTATTATTATTATTATTATATTATTATTATTATTATTATTATTATTATTATTATTATTATTATTATTACATGTGCATTCGTAAGTGTTCACATCCTCCTCTGCCGAGATAGTTAGTTCAATTACACCTACACGCAGGCCTGCAATCATACGAGCGAACACACATATTGGGAACAGCGAACTACCTCCCTCCAAATAAAAATCCTGCCTGTAGCCATGTGCCTCTCAACATCTTCACTAACCAACAAACATGCGGGCAAGTAAAGAAGATGCAGTTTCAAAAACCTTGTTTCTCGTGGTTCCTAAAAAAAAGCATCCCGACGAAAGTTTCCTTTCCACCGTTAAAAATAGGTGCTGCTGATACTTTCTACGCAAGTAACTGCACTACTCTCTATGCGCGCATTCTATACAAAAGTTAGGTAAGCCCGAATGGAATACCGCAATTCACACGTGTTCCTTGTGCCCGTCTGTATGGAAATATCTGTTTCGGTTCTGATAAAAAATGTGGATATCTCCACGTCCGGCGCCTGAATATAAAAAAATCGCAGCATTTCCACGGAGTGAATGATGATGAGTGGGCGAAGCTGCGGAGGTTCATAGGTAAACCGTGAATCTTCCGTGAATTCTGCCCAGTACATCATCACCGACGTGAGATAGGGCGCGTTTATACTAAAGGTTCGATGAGTTATGACGACTTGCAGCTCACTTTAATTTTACATGTACGCTGTGAATTTTCATTGTTTAGAAAACCATTGCTTTAGAAAACATCTGGCGTCTTTCGTTAAGCAGCTGGCGTCTTTTCCTCTTGCTTTAGAAACATCTGGTGTTCTTCCGTTTTGCTTTTACAAAACATCTGGCGTCTTTCGTTGGTTTATTTCATCAATCAACAGCGTTTTGAACAAAATTGTTATTGATTAATCACGCACAGGAGAAATCTCACCAGGCACTACCTTGGAGGTAAAGAATGGCTGCTGTGGGAATGAGAGACAGAAGAAGTCGGCTTTTAGCTACCGCTGCGAATTTTTTATTGTTCAACAACGCACAGGAAAAATCTCCCATCGGCACCACCTTGGAGGTCAACGCGTAAGACTGGTTACGGGCTACGACTACGAGGGACGAACGGGTGCCGCCTTAAGGAGCTTCGCCCCTAAAAAATTTTCGCAGTAGCATGGGGGAACGCTTCGAATATTTGTCGTGTCGTGTTGTACAATAATCTACATCAGTATAAACGACACCACAGAGGTCACCTCATTTTACAGCCAGAGGCAACTGGGTGCAAGTTCACGGTCGAAATCATCATAGTATCACCAGAGGAGTCTCTGCGTTTCCTCCTACAACTGAGAGAGAGAGAAAGCTCTTTAATGAAGAACAGAGAATTCTGTCGGCGTACATAAATAGCGGCAAACTATGCATTCAGCACATAAATACGCCTTCATGCAATTCTGCAAAGGGGAAGGGGACTGAGGACAGTTCCACCTAGTTCACTCCACTACGGCCTCCACTCAACCTTGGTTCTTCAGAAATGTCTTCTAAGGTATGGCTGAGTTTATACGTTATGTGATGTAACAAGGCGACTGCGTTTTACAGCCAGAAGCCGCGAAAGCCACAGTTAGGAGCCTCTCGTGAAATGAATTTTATTTTCTATTTTTAAGCGAATTTGATCTGAACTGCAGCGCAGCTTTCGAATACATCACAAACACCTCCCAATGCAGGGAAGAAATCACTGAATTACCATCTTCACAATAGATTGTTATGGCTCTTGCGAGGCCGTGACCAATTCACACATTACAGATAAAGGTGCCAATCTAGCAGAAACTCATTGTACACTGCGTATAGCCCTTGTCTGGCCAGAAGCATTCAAAGAGTAAGTAGTAAAGGAAGACTGTTTCAAGTGGAGGCGAAATTACTCAATCTATCATAAATTTCGTTGTGTTTTACGATGCGCGCGCCCATTTCTTCTTATCTGTGCAAATGATAATACGTTGCAAATTTTCTGCAGAAGAAGAATGTTGATAAACTGATTATAAGGCCCACTAGTTGCTTTAACGTTGACTGATGTGATACGTGCGTGGAATACGCACAGCAACATTTCGAAGTTCACTCTATAGTTTCATCTTCTGGAGGTACAGCTCTGAAGACTCCATGTTTACACGAAGAATGTAGAGCAAGATAAATCCACTCTAGCGTCTGAAAATTTGCTAGACGAATAAAAATCTTAATAATTATTTAAGCACTTGCCGTGTTTAGCCTTCATGATCTAACGCCCTGTCTCGAACGGTGAGCTTCTAAAAGCACAAATGTTTATATGTAGGCTAGTTCAAGTTGCCAACTTGCCGCGGATACATGGCTCTTCCTTCGTCTTTGATGTTTTTCGAACTGGTCGCTTCAAATAGAGCAATCAAAGGCAAAAATAAGAGTCTGACCAAGCAAGTAAAGAGTGAGCGATTTTTCAATAAGAAGGCATAGATGTAGCGACGGCAGATTTATACCGCTCCCGAATCACGACATTTGTCCCATGCTAGGGCAAAGGACAGAGCCCTACGTACCGCCTCGACGCTTGTGACGCAACGAGTACAGGCTAACTTCGCTAACTTAACTGCGCATCAAAACGTGTGTAACACAAAGCGGCAAAAAAAAAAAAATGCAGCACCAAGATTTTTATGTGCTGCTTCTCGGTCGAAGTGGAAATTGGTGCATTTCCAAACGTGATTTATGAACATTCCTATGAACAAAGTTGAGATACGTGCTATCAGAGAATAATAAACGCTCTTCACCTGCTGTTCATTAAAGTCTAGCGTCGTGCAAAAGAGGAACGAAATAAATGCAGGATAAACAATATTTACCACAGAAAAGTGCTTGGTATGCTGAGTCTTTTCTTTTTCTTCCTTCTAGATAACCCTCTGATGTGTGACTGCAGACTCTCGTGGCTTATGCAACGGAAAAGCGTAGTCCAAATACTAGGAAACCCTACGTGTTCCGGTCCGTCCTGGCATAAAGGAAAATCAATTTTCAGTCTTGTAGATCACGATTTTGTGAAGTGGAACGAGAACTGCTCTGCCGGCTGTCACTGCGAGTGCCACGAAGGGCCTTTAGGTGCCCGTGATGTACATGTCAACTGCTCTACAAGAGCCCTGACCGCAGTACCCGATGTACTGCCTGAGGGTACCAGCCTACTGGATTTGCGAGACAACGACATTGAAACGCTAGACGATACTGTAAGGGCTGCAGCACCTGAACTTAAAATGCTTTCGCTGAAAAACAATGCGCTACGAAAATTGAGCGTCGCATCTCTTCCCGTGAGGTTACAACATCTTGATTTGAGAGGCAACAATTTGAAGCGACTGCCTCACTCATTGCTAACAGAGTGCAACTTGACGGCCTTGTGGCTCTCTGGCAATCCTTTTGTCTGCGACTGTGCTGACTACCCTCTGAGGCGGTGGATACAAGTTCACGGTGACGTGGTAAGCCTCAATACGTACGATACGCAATCAGGTGTGTCATCTGCGCAATATTTGGACTCTGCTCGAAAACAATTGCCATAAGACAAAATCACTTACTGCACGATGGCTTATTTGTTGTCTAAACATGTGCCACCTGCTTTTGTTGTCTGTAAGGTTCAGCCGCTGATACCAGTGGAGATGTGTGCATACCTAAGCGACCACAATTATTATTTCAGTCGTGTGATCAAAATGGGCAATAGTTCATGGCATGCGAAGTGTTTTATTAGAACAAGCGCATCAAATTAAGTGTCAGGAACATAAGTCCTCTTAGAGCAGTTTTTTTTCTCATCTAGGATGCACTTGAATTACCTTTCTGAGTGCATTACCATGCATTCCATTGTCAGAATTTACGAGTCACTGGTAGTGACATTCTGTGAGTGCATACTATAATATAAACGTCCACACAACTATTACTCCTTCTGATTTTGTTTTCTTGTACGTTTCCGCAACAGATTAAGGACATTCATGACATCGTTTGTGCTGAAAGCCGGAATCCATTCGTTGCACGAAAAATATTTGCCTCCTTGAGGGAGGGAGACCTTTGCCCAGAAATGATATCAAGAGCAACCACGTATATACTTGCCGCCTTAGGTACGTAGCATGTATGCCCGTTCACCTTGGAGTAGGAAACAAATTTGCATGGGAATGAATGTTGTTAGCAATACGCCAAAATCATCAACTGCTTGAGTGTTCATACCAGGCAATGGAGAAAGCATTCCGGAAAATGCAGTGAAAATGCCAAGCTTTATGAAATAAGCATTGTGTGCAGGTCTTCTCTGAGAGTTCTCTAAGTAATGCATAGGCGTTTGCTACTAACCGCCCGCTGTTTCGACGTCATATGCCGTTAAGGCGAGTTGTGCGCTCCTTGTTCCCGAAAGTGTCCATGATCGTGCGCTTCCATTTGAGACGCTCGTTCTTTGGCGACGCCTTCCCTGAGATGCCGCTGCCGGGTGGCTTGGGCGCGGTCTCTTTCCTATTCTTTCTTGTGTTCGTGAGAATATTGCAGTAGTTTTGCAGGTACACCAAAGCCACAAATTCAGACGTATGCACGTTCTGCAAGCCTGGGGGCTTAGCCGACTGAATTTCAAGAAGTAATGTCAAGCGGGGCGTCTTCTACCATCCGTGTGACGCACTGTCATTATATACACAGACATTTACTGTGCAGGTGACGTAACATCAGTAGAGCGAGCAGTAAAACGTTCACTTGTAGTAATACAAATAGGTGAATGAAATGTAAGTGAATAGTCAGTAATTATATAAACTCTCAAAAAGTTTGTTCATTTTGTTTTTCTTAATTGCGCCATTCCAGTCAGAATGTGTAAGGACTATAAGAAAGAGAATTTCGTCCAATGGGCAAGACCCTCGGCCACTCTGCGTGGGATCGTAAATTCGGAGCCTGCCATCAAAAATGTTTATCTATTCGCATTGATTCCGTTTGGTACATTGACTTCTCTTTAGCGATTACTCGTACATGAGGAAGTGAGGCAAGAACAAGCAGTTTCCTTTTTTAGGTAGGCATACTCATGCCTGTGCAATTAATAAACGTGCACTTACCTTATAGGGGCCGCGATCTAGAATACAAACACACACACACACACACCATTGTTCCTCAAAAACCAATATAATGATATATTCCCTGAAAGTAAACTTTGAAGTTAGCGCTCGTCCCGTGTTTATGTTGCTTTCTTGTGTCCCCGTAATTTTCGCGCCACCTGCTCTATGATAAACTTAACGCTCAAAGAATCTAGTCGACGTACGCACTCACGTTGTACTGTGAACGGTGTTTAGGAAGCTAAAAACGTATTTGCAATTCATTTTTCTCCTATCGCTACCGTCTTGTAGGTTTGGTGGCGTTCACGTTAGTACTGCTGTCAACCTACTTGTGCTGGAAGCACAACATCAAGACGTGGCTACATGCACGTGGCTGGGGCTGTTTGATGCGCTGCACCACGGAGCACGAGATGGATCTGGATAAGCTATTCGACGTGTTCGTCTCGTTCAGCAGCAAGGATCGGGACTTTGTGCACGAGAACATACTTCCCGTTCTGGAGGCTAAACGCATCTCGTACTGCACCTACGAGCGCAACTTCAAGGGAGGCTTCCTCCTGCAAGACATCATTCGTGATGCCGTCGCCTGTTCAAGGAGAACGCTGCTCGTCCTCACACAGTGAGCAGTTACTTCTGAATTCCCTGCTATGAGTGTGATAAAGACTACACAAAACTGAGACGCTGAAGCCGTTCGTTAGTGTCAGTGATGCTTGATCTGTTTTGGTTTGCTAAGAATGAATTAAACATTAAATCATGTGTTCGCCACTTATAAGTTGTACGCAGGGAAGGCAATGGGCATGATTGAGTAATTCATGGTTTTGTATGCGATAATATTGCGCATGGGCAGTTTACGACAGGTAAAATGATCACGATTCATAAGTTGCACAAATGATGAACATGGCTTGGTCATACTTTAAAGGTTAGTATCAGATGACGCAAAGGAATATGCGAAGCAGTGGAGGCAAATTTCCAATCCAGATGTAACAGCAAACTTAGATTTTGTTGGATGATTGTGAACTAGATGAGCAAACGTTAATTCATGCGTGATAGAAAAGGTACGTGAGGTTTCTTTTGGAAGAACTTGCTGTTGGGTAACTTGGTCGCAAATACTGCTTCAGCTATTTCGACGCAATTCAGCACAAATAGACACACACGTGCGGAAACATGCGCTGATAATGTTAATAAATACGACGTCTCCTCTAACAGAGCGCCGCTCAGTTACGAGACCGTACGCATGAGTTAGTACGAATGCGCGTGCGTTCGAGCCTGTTGAAGTAAGCCATAGTTACTTTAACCATGTGATGTTCCTAATGTGCGTCAAAAGGGGATTGACATCGGGATTTTCAGTGAAGCTGCAGTTGTACCCGGTTGTTTTATACGAAGACAGCAACGATGACGTTGGATCAAGAAATACAACATCGAGTGCCGTATACCCCTCTCAGGCGCACATGTTCGGCCAGTTTAAAATGAGCTTGAACAAGCTCGCGTAAATATTGCTAGAGGCATGAATAGTGGGTTAACTAAATCCTCCTTCTGTTTCTATATCAATTCATTGTAAGACTGAGAGTTCGTGCAGTGTTAACATTGGCCAGACCTCGTTTACCAAGCTGGGTTATTAAAGCGTTTCCCTTTCGTCGTAACCAACCCTGGCTGTGCAATATGAGGAATTCTTGTTGATGCTACGAAAAAAAGGTTATATAAAACGGCCCACGCAAGTTCGCTTGCCCCAAGGGAAGTTTGCACCATCTCCAGTAAACAATTGGGCCGATGCTACGTAGGAGAGGCCCTCCTTTCTCTAGATGACAGGCCAAGAGTACACAACAAAATTGTAAATAACGACCGCGATGGCTTGCTTCGGTTACACCGAGAAACGCGTGATTGTCTCATTAATGACATTTTTGGGCGTACCCTGGACTTTAGAAGCGAAAGCCCTAGCCTGAAAGAAACCACCAGAATACCTGTGCTCTCTTCTCGTCTTGTCCATGTTTCCTTTTGTTAACTGCTCTTTCTCGGGTCTGATTATTGAGAACTGTTTCAGAATTTCAACATGCTGTCTGTTGGCTAGAAACAAGAACACTTGTTAAGTGCATTTATTTATTTATTTATTTATTTATTTATTTATTTATTTATTTATTTATTTATTTATTTATTTATTTATTTATTTATTTATTGTTGTTTAGCAGTGCATCAGAGTTTGTTTCCTATGTTTGTTGAAGCAGTAGCTATCGCTCTTGAATGTCAATAATTTTGAACTAACTGTTGGCGTCCGTATCACCTGTGTGTTCTAATGCGGGCTTTCGTCCGCTCAACTCACTTGCTTTTTCTAACATAGCATGTATCGCTTGTCGCTTCAGTGTATATTTTATTTTGGGATCTTTGTTGCAGTCTGCAGAACGTACAGTAAAAGAAAACTGCCTAGGACACAGAACAGTGAGCATGCATGCTAGGAAACCGCGTTACAGAACTTGCCATTAAGGAACGAACACAATGAGCGGGGGCTCAACGATCATCATCACGAGCGGAGGCACCCACGAGATCTGCCTTCCAATCTGCTTGCCCAATAAACCTCATTACACCATGAATATAATCTTCTTCGCGTTTTCCTCATGGTATCGTATTAATTAAGATCCGATTGTGCGCAGAATTATTATCAAAGTGAATTGATATTCCCAGCTTTCTAGAAGAAGAGCTAAATGACCTGTTTATGCATTCCATTTTTTTTTTGTCACATCTATACGGAGGCTGGTAATAGATGCTAACATAATTGTATGGCAATTCTCGATACATGCAAACATAAATATGTGTCTGTTCTCTGTGTAACTAAATGAAAACCAACAGACATTGAAGCCAGGAAAGTTGTAGGCGACGTTATTTGTGGTCCTGTAACTGTATTAAAGTAATTAGCATGCAAATGTGGAGATATTAAAGTGGACGAAAACACAGCTGGGCGCTGATAGTGAACGAACCTGCAACCTTCGGATAACGCACCCAATGCTCTACATTGCGTCTTAAAGAGGTAGTGTCTACCAAAGAAAAACGAGCCCTTACTTCCCCTTCTTCCGTTCATAAATAGCGATGATCTCGTTCCGCATACTTGATGCCTTTAGGTAGTATGCGAGAGCTCATTGATCAGCTGCCAGCGCGTAAAAACGTCCCGTGCCACGTGTTACCAGATGGCGCAAAAGAAGTGTCCCACACTCGCCGTCATGGCTACCACTGCCGCTGACTAAGCGTCCCAGGCTTACATGCATAGAAATAACCAATAAAATGGACGGAAGGGCGATCGCCGCTTTGTAGATCAGTTGGTAGAGCATCGGACTAATTATTCAGTGGTTACAGGGGCGGTCCCGGCCCGCGGCGCCCTGCCTTTTCGTCCACTTTAATTTCTTCATTTTTACATCTTAAAACAGTACAGTTAAAACAGTAGAAATGACGGTTTCTATGGCTGTTGGTTTTGATTACGGTTCTCGATAAAAAAATAGCCCTTAATTTCCCATTCTTTCGTTTTTTCCATACAATAAAGATTCATGCGTTTGATAGCGTACTACCTACAAAAAAGAAAATAAATTAGGGCTCCTACTCACTAGTGGTGCGAAGACTAAAAAAAAAAACAGTGGAACTGGTGGCCTTCGTCAGCATGTCTCCAACTTCCAACTCACTTCCCAACTACATATGAGTCCGCTATACTATGCTATACCCACTCTCCTCATTTCCTTCTTGCTTACCCTGACATCACTGCTCCTCACGCTGACTTCTCTTTCTCACTCCTTGCTGTAATATACTATGCACGGATAAGCTTTTCCACCCTCTTCCTACCCCCTTTCCCTCTCCTCTTTCATCCCCCTTACATCAGTCCTCCTCACCTTCACTTCCCTTTCCCACACCTTAACATACTATACTCTACATGTCTTTGATGTAACCGCTCCCTTCTCTCCTCCCCCTCATAGCACTCCAACTCATCCTCCCTTGCGTTTCCCACCACTTGTTCTGCTTTACTAAACACGGCTATGATGTACCCTCCCCCACCTCTTTTCCCTTCTACTCACATCACTTCTCCTGGCCCTGACTTCTCTTTCTACCCCATTGAAGTACCATAGTGTACATGACCGCGCTTTATTCACTCCCCTCCTCTTTTCCCCCTTCTTTCTCTCTTCCTAACCCTCACTGCCAATTCCCAACCCTTGATATACTGTACTATAATGGCCATGCTTTACCCTCTCCCCTCCTCTTTTCCTCCTCGTCACCCTCATATCACTCCGCATCACCCTTACTTTTTCCTTTTCTACTTGCTACAGTATACTACACATGGCTATGCTCTGCTTTACCCTAACCCCTCCTCCATTTTATCCCCCTCACCCTTACACCACTCTTCGCTCTCACTTATCTTTCTCAACCCACACTATACTATACTACACATGGCTATGATATGCTTTACCATCTCCCCTCCTTATTTCCTTCATCCACGCCTTCACTTCGCTTTCCAACCACCTTGCTGACGATACTATGCTTTACTATGCATTTACCTCTCTTGCAGTTGCATCGCATAGCGCTACTAGTCGTTCCTCCTCTCTTAGCTTCGCTCTCCCCGCTTCGCCAGTTTTGAGCGGTCGACAAACGGGGCTATTCGATGCTTAAACAGCTCTACTTTATCGTCTGCTGTTTAGTGCTGTGATCCCTAATCGCTAACAAAGCCACAGTGGTCAATGCTTCGATGGTTGTTGGTTACCAAAAGCACGTTACCTTGATTATGGAAAATAATGAAACAAGTACAAGTACACAAGTGTCAAGGGGTTCTGATTGTATGGGCTTAGGAAAAGCGCTTCGCGCAGCTGTTCGGACAGGCTGCCAATCCTCCATGTGTCTGCGTCGCAGGAACTTCGTGATGAGCGAGTGGTGCCGATGGGAGTTCCGAGTGGCTCATCAGCGTGCTCTTCAAGACAAGGTTAATCGGCTGATCACCGTCTTGGTCGACGAGTTTACGCCTGGTGCGCTCAACGGCGATCTGATACAGTATGTTTGCGAGACAAACTGCCTACGCTGGAACGAAACGAATTTCTGGGAGAGGCTGCTTCGCTCAATGCCCAGAAAGGACGCAACTAGGAAGACCATCACCGAGCTGAGGCCTGTATAATGTCGGCTGCAAGAGGCACTGCAGCCGCAGAGCCTTCATGAATCAGATCTGAAGAACACAACTTGGGTACTACTTTACAGTAGTATTTTACTATACTAGTTTAAGATATAGTGATGAAGAATATAAACATGCTTTTGTGCGAAACACTGGTATTTGTATGTGTGAGACATTTGTAAAAGTAAGGACAATCAAATATACACAGTATAGGGGTTATTCATATACCACACAGATCCGCGCGCGCGATGCTGTTCCATCCTTGGATCGCACCACGCACTTGCAGAGTGGCAGTCGCTGGCTAGCTCCATCGCAGCAGCCCTATCAGTTAGAGCCGGGCCCCAAACCCATGGTTCGCGTAAAGTGGCGACCGTGACGGCTTTCAGGCCTGTGTGAACACAGACGAGTTCTTTGGCTGACTTAGTTTATTACGACCACATGCCACCACACGCCACAAATAATATGCAAATCCAAAGCAGCGGAAAATTCGGCACGGGCCACCCAAAACAACCAATGGCAAGCATGCGATAGATAGCGATAACGATTCAAACTCACATCTCTGGGCTCTGCACAGCGACCATGGGGTGCTAAAGGGGTCATGAACCACCCGTCGGGCTTGGTGAGAGCGCGCATCCTGCGGAAAGCAGATGCTGCTTTCTAACAGCTCACCCAAATATTACAGTCGTGCGCTGAAGGCGAGTTTAGAAGCGGAACGCGAAGTTACCAATTTCTCAAGCGCTCTCTTAATACAGAGGCCCTACTCACTCTCTTCAGTGGGTGGGGTGCCTTCCGTTTGACGTTGAGTGACAGAGAGCACGCTATTAGTGAATAGCCGACATCAATCAAGAGAACGTTTGGATCAAGTGCGCTTCTTGCCACGTGGTGCAGCCACGTGCCGGCGCGGCGCTCCGTAGTGCGCTATTACACAGTGAGCAGCAGTCGCGCACACGAACCAGAGGGAGAGAGCAATCGCGTTGCATCACGCGAGCTCAAGGTCAATAGGCGCGTTAACGTAACTTTTTTCCCCTTTTCCATGCCGGTTTAAGGTTCGCACCTCACGTCGCACTCACGCACGTGTGGTTGTTCTTCCGCGTTTGCAGATACCAAGGTTTCGTCATCACACAAATGCAAGGTCACTCGAGAGGTGATAAAATCCTTCCATATCAAAAGGATAGGCGACGCATGCGTCAGTCAGGCATCATTGTCGCTGAAGGAAAAAAAGAGTTTGTTTTCCTACTTAGTATGTGTTCTGGCACGTAATGCTTACATTATAGACCATATTACCCATTGTGCTCTTGCACACATTTTCCTTGCCTTTCTTCGTTCTTGTTTTCTTGGGTATTCTTTTCAAATAAATTTTTCAGCTGCGAGTCAGCACTCGTCCTGTTAGTGTGTACCTTCTTAGTCTGCGTCTTTTAGCGCTGCTTCAAGGATGTAATGGACCACTTTGAAATATTATTGCGGTAGAATGCTCTCAATCGGGCACGGTACCACTTACAGTGCACAACTAAAATTCACTGTCCGGCCTGGTGAGGGGCCCTTTACACAACATTTATACCAGCCCTGCCCGCTGCTTTCCAGACGCGGAAGGGACACAATCTACATAGGGGGTCCCAACAGTTCTATTGCAATTGCAAATATATGGACAAGAGAGGCGCACTTTTGTCATCGCCATCATGTTGCGTGTAATGTCCATATAGATATCACCTCGCCTGTGGTATGTTCTGCGAGTGAAAGCTTGCGAAGGCTGCCGACAGGCGCAGCTCAACCAGGGATGAAATGAGCCGACCAGCTCCGTCGGGCGAAGGAGCAGGAAGGCGTGGTGGGGAAGGGGGGGGGGGTCTATTCTGCTCGGAAAAGTAGTAGGAACTTCGGTCAAACGGGCGCGGTCACGCACTCCATCTCAGGAATACCGGCACCTCACGAACGAGTCACCATGGTCATTGATTCACAAATCGCCTACAGGAACATAGCGAAAGGAATGGTCACACCATACACACACCGTATCCTGACATCAGCACAGACATTGTTACACATGGTGCGTATCGTCTGGACACCTGGACACGCCACTCTCCATGGCACTGAATGTGCTAATGAATGAAGAGTGAATGAAGAGCGCTAATGAACGAAGAGTAAATACTACGCGTTACACAATACGAACTGCATAGCAAATTGGCGGTTTTGAGCTTCCCACCCGTTACAAAAGACTCAGCCGTAGTTTTAACGCGACAGCGTTAAAGAGCTCGTGTCGAAGAAATTCTGGTGTCGGCGTCGGTGACGGCGTCGTTGGTTGTGAGCGAAAAATCATCATCTTGTTCGTGACCGAAAAGTCGAGAAAGAGGCAAATAAAATAAATGATAAAAATATTCGGGTCCGAGTGAGAATCGAAGCCAGGCCACCTAGGTGGCAAACAGGTGTTCTACCACAGAGCACGGTATTTCTTGAAACTGCTGTGAAAAAAAGAAAGAAGAAAAACGCAATATGAATGTCATGTAGTAGAAGGCGTCTCCTACACGCATGTACTATTGCCTGGCAGTAGCGTGGAATAGCGCCAGGCGTCAAAACATGTGAATTGCGCAACGAGTGGGTGTATTAAAGGCCCACCCATTACAAAGCGCTCAGACATATTTAAGGATCCCCAGCAGCAAAGGCATTAACAAAGTGAACAGCTGCGTAGGTTCGCGTGTTGCCTTACGGACGCGTAGTGGGCCCTTCGCGGATTGGAAAAAGGAATAATTATGGCGTAGTGGGCACTTAACAATTGTGCTTGCAGTAGGCATTCTAGGATAGTCTGAAACGGCCAATGTTACGCGCACAGTCCTTCGTTTCCTTTGACAAGGTTGATGCATGCACCGAGAACCAAAACCAGGCTAGCAGTTGAGAATGCGATGCGCACGAGGCCCGATTACGCTATCGCGTTCTACTCTTGAAGGCAAAGCTCAAGGGTCCTCCAAGTTTTTTCATCGTGATCGGCCATAACATGAACAGTGTTCATAACGCCTTACAGACGCCTAGTGGGTACCTCGCTTCTGCATACAATAATAAATAGTGACATACACTCTTAGGAAGAAAGGTTGCAATATTCACTAAGTGCTCACCGTTTACTCGTCACAAAAAGCACTAACCCCTTAGCGAGTGACGGTAGTAAAATGCAGGTTAGCGAAGTTCGCTACCTGGTTAGTAGGTGAATAGCACAAACTCGAATGGTTGTCCATTACTAAATTCTTGGTAGCCGCTCTAGTAAATTATTTACTGTACCACCTCTAGTGGACCACAATCAGCCAACTAGAGCTTTACGCCTATTTTGTTTATATGTGCGTTGTGCATTGTCATATAAAGTTGATTCTCTTACGAAAGCATATGTAATATCAACTTAAGAAAAAGCAAAACGACGTTGTCCTCGTGCACTAATGAACGACCGTTAATTACTCCAACTAATTACCATGTTAAGTACGCATCACAAGAACGCACACAGAGGCATGAACGGACCGCAAACGAGAACACACAAACAAACGCACACACAGAATATCAAGACATCTAAGTACCCGATGTCTCCTCTTAAAGCGACACTAAAGGCAAATATTAAGTCGACGTTGATTGTTGAAATAGTGGTCCAGAAACCTCGTAGTGCTAATTTTATGCCAAGGAAGTGATTATTTTGAAATAAAGTCACGTTTTATTGGTCCGCATCGCGTTAGCGCACTTCAAATCACCCGCCTGAAAGCGGTATTTCGCACGTCACTGTTGCCGTGCCCAACGTTGCCCGCCTTTACTGCGCGGCGGTGTGCACTGGCGGCGCGCACCATTCGGGCATAACATCACATGCATGCGGTATTTTGTCGAACTTTCTATCAGAGCGACTTTCACGAGCGTGCAAAACACACGCGGCAGTACGCGATGCCGAAACAACCCTGAGACGCGACCGCGTGAGCGAAGCAGGGCGCCGGGCGAAGCGCAGTTCGGAGAAAACGGAACTTTTGAACCACGCGCGCCGTTACCCATGGCAACGCCAAAGAGGTTCTTTTCTCAAACTCAAACAGAAACGAACAAGCAGCATTTTATTACGTCTCTTGATGCACGGAAGGTTCTTTTTTTATTGCAGCTAGTTTGATTACTAGAGATTAATTGTATTCAGACTCTCCCACGTCATCGGGATCACCTCCAAAATGTCCCACTCGTGGCGTTCATCGTGTGATACATTTAGCTTAATTTCTCGGTAAGTAGGGCACTGCTGTTGATAATACTGCCGTTTTAGACGTTGTCACACATTGAGCTTTCACTCTGACATAAATTGTTATTTGCCTTTAGTGTCCCTTTAAGAGCAGCTTGACGGCTAGTTATGCTCCTTCTTTGGAACAGCAAACTGTGTACCGGTTAGCAGACATATAATATAGAAGAGCTCATATTTTCTCCCCATTATCTTGCGCCCTTCTATTTGCATATATGTGTGCCATAACCTACCACGACACTATTATTCAAATGTAGCGCAGAAAACTTGAAGGTTGCGAAAATTTTGCATAAGACCAACACGGCTATGGGCATTCCAGAGAGCCCACGATGCGGCGGTCAGGTTTAGCCTGCCCGTCCCAAAGTAGCAGGAGCCCACTGCGAGATACTCGCGTCCCTGAGGGCAGTTAATAACGTTTGACCAAACAACTAGCCATCACGATTATGAGATCATATTTTAACGGGGTCGTAACGTCGACGAAGGCAGCAGTCGGTGTGTCCAAGATGAAACTCTTTATTTCGCCGAACTTTCGGCCGGGAAATGGAAAGTCAAACTACAGCAATACACACTCTATGCTGGTAGCGGTGAACAGAGCGTCGGCCGTCGAAAAAAAAATGCCCCCACCTCCCCGAAGGGAATCGTGAGGAAATGCGAATGCATTTCTTGCGCCGAGAGTACACGGCGTAGTAATTTTAATGGCGTAAATTAATGACGAGATGAGGATTTGTACCGTAACCATTTATTTACACATTCATCAGCACCTGTTTGTGTTGACATTGTACCTGACGGCCATAATCTCAGCCTTGTGGTCGCCGTTGGCGTTTCACAGCGGCGTCTCGAGCACACATTTCCGGATGCTCTTGAGAGGCGCCCAGCCAGCGAACGGTCGAAAGTGAGGCGCGAGCGGACGGGAGAGTGGGGCGCAGGGTGGAGAGAGAGCGAACGGCGAGAGAAGGAGCGGCGAAGCACTGCACCTACACTCTCCTACACTCTCTCGCACCACATGCTCCGTTTGCTAGGGGCGAGGATAAGCGCGCGCGCCCGCAGCTGTTGCTATCTCAAACACTCACCAGCGTTACCACAGACGCTGGCGCACTCCTTGCATTTTTATCTCGGGCACTGAGGAAGGGCATTCGGAAAGGTGGACAGAAAAGCCGATGAACGCAGCGTAGCGAAGAGCGAAACGAGCAAACGCGTGCATCTCCGCTAGCGTTCGCAGTATACGCGTGCACAACTGCAATGCCACAACTGAATTTCCACCTCTGGGTGGTATAGGGGCCCTTCTACACTTGTAGGCAAACGGCATATCTTGCTTTGCAATCAGGTATACAGCATAGAGCTCAGTATTCGTTTTAATAAAGAAAACCACAAAACAAGCATCAAAACCGCATGTTGGATGATAAGGGGCCTGTGAACAATGGGAACACCCTCCCACGCGTTCTCGGTAATGATTAGGTTGCAGCTGCTTTACACTTGACAAGAGGGCTTCGCCTGACGTCAAACGGTCCTTCCTTCTCCCCGCGTGAGTTTCCCGCTTTGATATGTGAAAGGAAGACCCGCTAGCAACCCATTCAGTTCATCCTGAGACTGCCATTGGTAGACCACAAACATGAAATACACCAGAAGAACAGCGTGAGTACAATGCTCGACGAAAGGAGCAAGTTCGTGTTGCCGAAAATGGTCGCGGAACCAATCATGGTCTACCACAGCAACCAAAAAGCGATTATCACTGCCATTCCTCTAATGTAATAATACCCCCCCCCCCCTTTCAGCATGTGTGGCGATTGATATAGCTTCACTGGACATTCACGTTCGCAGGGCTGGATGGCGGCCAATTGTTTTTTCAATCTTCTGCCTATTTTTTTTAAATTCCCGTAGCACTTTCTTCTTTTATTTACATTGCGTTTCTTCCTTTCCTTTCTTTCTGATGTTGCATTGCATTTAGTATTGTTGCTTTTTTTTCACTCATTTCCCTTTACAATTGACACTGTAGCCAATCCACCTCATGGGTATGAGCCATTTTCTCCGGGCGCCAAAACAAAACAAACCAAATGGAAAAAAATTCTTCACTGTCCCTACGTAGGACTAGCCGGGTGGCGCGGGGTCTCCCCTGCGTCTTCTCTGGACCCGAATAAAGCTTGCATCATCATCATCATCACTGCTTGGCCAATCTACTGTACTGGGTGTGAACCATCAACTGAGGAGAAGAAGAAGAAGAAGAGCACAAGCGCTATGGATCCAGCCTGGGAAGTAGCGGTAGGATTTTTTGAATGCCCTAAAGTCTCATCGAACGTCTTAAACCACTTTCTCGTTGATGAAATGCAGATAAGAGCGCGCATGCTTTTGTCTCGAAGCCATTATTCCCGGTTATTTAGGTATACATTGAAAACGGAGCATTGACGTCAGGATGATAAAGCTGCTGAAAAGTTAGCCGCCAAGCTACTCCTGTCGTGCTCAGTCTGTCAACCAGACTAGATTACAGACGATTAATACAAGATGTACCTGTCTCCATAGGGATGGGATACTTAGAAGCGGCTACTTTTGTAGCGTTAGCTACACTTGCCTAGCCGGAGCCGATTTCGCATGGATCCTCATGAGCCGTGCTGCGCATGCGCGAGGATCAGTGATGTCACACAGCTGGCTCACCGCTCTGCGCGCTCTCCGCCACCGCGCTCCCTCTGCCACCGCGAACTCACGCGCTCTCCGCCACCGCCGCGCGCGACTCGCCGTTGCTGGTCTGCGCATTCGAGAAGAGTGACGTCGTAGCCATGGTAGACACACTGGCGCCAGTGCGCGCGCAGCTATTCGCCTTCGCTGTGCAGTCGCCGTCTGACACTGCGCTAGAGCCGATTGATAGCGCCTCTGACTGGCGCTTGCAGGTGGGTAACGTCATAGAGAAGGAGAGCGCAAATGCTGCTCAACGGCGCAGAAGAGCCGAGAAGCTTATCTCATCGGATCCGGATGTAGTTGTCTGGCAATTAGCGGTTCAGCGTACGAAGAATGGACAGAAAAAGGCTAATAACCCTAGACAATCTGGAAAGCTAAGAATAATCAGCTGAACCTTTGCTAACGCTACGTATATCCTGGCATAGCCGAGCTAAGCCACTGCAAATTTTTTTAGCCTACCTCTGAGAATGCTTTGGAATGTTTGTGTTCACTCAGCAATGTTTGCCAATGCTTTAGATTCTTCTGATGACTTTGGAGTGTCCGTTAATTGCAAATACTTAAATGGCGGCCTATGAGCTTACATTTCGCATATAATGATATAGTCAGTTGATTTTTGCGTCTTTCGTGGTTTGCAGTGCGAATGTATAAGGGCTCGTACCTTCCATTTGCCTACTGGTTACTTTAAAAATTACCGTTTTGAGTGACGATTCGAGCACTACTGTATAGTCTGATTTTAGGTTAGTCCGAAAGTCTCCTTTATGCGGAACGTCAACAAGACTCACACGAAGCGGCAAAAATGCGCCTTGGGTGTTCATATAATTGCTATCGCAATAAAGCGAGATTGGTTAGCACCACCACATTCTAGCGTTCGGCAGACGCTCATGGTGAAATTTGTCCGGCGACGATAAAATGGCCTCGTTGCCAGGTAGAGATTTGCGGGTTTCGGTAGACCTGCTGCCGCAAAGCGGAGGGTTACCTTCTTGTTCGTGTGTTTACTCCGACATATTCCGCCACTTGGCGGGAATTTCCGAAATCGTGAAATGCACCATGTAGATTGTCTAGCGTTAAACTACTGGGGACGCTATCGTGTACTTTGCGGTATTTTTCAGGACTCCCAATGAAAGACCTTCCACATAAAAAAATATATCATGGAAGATTTTGGTATCTGGAGTCTTTGAAAGTTCAAAGTGCTGTGTCCCTGCGTTCGTGGTGTCTATTTATACTCAGTCCATGTGTTTTGTACACTGTAATATGAATAATAATCATCTTTACCGTAGGCGTTCCGGCGACAAAAGAAAGCGGCCAAACACGTTCGCCATAAGGCCACAGCGAGCGGTGAACCATCAGCAACACGCCGTCGGTGGACTCACGAGCTGCCTTGGATGGTGGTAGTTCTTGGCACAGTGCTCTTGCTGCTCGCACTCACCGTGTACAGCCTGACACCGACTCGATCCGCACGATATGTTGTCTTGACGGGGGACGACTGGCGTCGAAACCCATTGCCAGTGTTGGCCGGGCAGCACAATGAACACGGTGCCGCCGGCGCCCGTCTTCCGTGAAGTGCAGCGTTGCTTTAGTTCACAAAGAACTACAAACTTACCATCTCCAGAGCACTTGGAGATGCCTTCGCTTTAGGCGCCATCTCTATTTGTATCGTTATTAATCTTCAGCCCGGCAAGAAAACCAAAGCCACCGATCATAAATAAATGTCATTGCGAGATTTCTTGTAATCCTAATTCATGAAAACGCTTGTGTTATAGCACATTCATTTGCAGGACTGTGTTTCAAACAACGCTTTAGGGAACAATGTTACACCAAATGCGGCAAGGTGAGAATGACATCAATCGAAAGCTGAGATTCCAAACTGCATGCGATCTACTGTCCATTAAGATAGCTGTCTTAGTTTTATCGCAGTGAGCATTTTGTTTCGAATAACCGGCCAAAATTTTCGTCGTTTCCACAGACACAAATTGTACGATCTTTACGTGCTCTGGGAACAAAATTTAAGGTTACCACGACGTGAACGCTGCAGTCGCCTCGTGCGTTTCGGTCCATAGAAGCGCTTTGTGGTCTGCGTTTTTCACCATGCGCCCAGTACGCTTAATCATTCGCAAAAAACCGGCTCTTTCCATTGAAAACGCGCTAGCTTCTAGCCGCGGCCGCAAGGGGCACTGGTTGGTATGTGTCCAGAAAGGTGCATATGCTTCGTTCGGCTTTTCGTTGGGTTTACTTTTCGTTGATCTCAATGGGCTTAAGCACTCCTTTCGGAAACTTAAGCTCAGTGAGGTACAGTTCATTGGTTGGGGAGTTCAAACATACCTAGGCTGGGTTACATGATCTTGTCAACCAATAACGTTTCATACATGAAAATAATAAGCGTATACAAGCAGAAAGAGTTCTACTAATTCTTATGCCACGTGTCCACTGTGCGTACAGTTTTCATCCGTGTCCGTTCTTCAGTGGATTCTATGCATTATTCAGATGACCTACGTCAGTTCGATTGCGCCAGTGGTGTTGTCAGTCAACTGCGTCAGCCTCTGCTCCCCCTTGACGATGAGCTTTCTCTGGGCGCCTCTCGTGGCCAGCGAGTGCAGCAGCCTGTCCCAGAAGTTCGGTTCGCCCCAACGCAGGTAGTTCGCTGACCGCACGTACAGCCGCAGGTCTTCATCGAGCTCACTGGGATGCAGTTCGTCCAGCAGCACAATGACTAGCCGGTTTATGTTGTCCTGCAATGCGCGCTGGTGCGCCAACCGAAACTCCAAGCGGCACCACTCACTCGCCAGGAAGTTCCTGCAGTGCAATAATAAACTTAACATTCAATCATTCTAAACATGCATAAATCAGTTACAGACAGAGGTACGTATGCACAGGGTGTTCAAAAGTTCCCAGGCCGCGCTGCGATAGAATTACGTGGAATAGCTGCCTGGGAACGTTTCACCACACATGTATAACGGTTCTCTCATGCAGAGGCAGCTTCACCACTGGCAAGACCAATAACGCAAAATCTACCTTTACATGCCAGACGGCTTTCTGATGCTCTATGACACAGAGTAATCTACTGCAACCAATACAGTTCCATGAAGATAATAGCCAACGACATGTGTTATTGCATGCTCACAAGCATTCAAGGAAGCGCACGACTACCATGGCTGAGCATCAAGCTGCTGCTTTGTCCGTTGGCGAGAGAATAGAGTTTGAGAGCCGCTTGCAGACGCCGTGATTTAGATTAATTTATTTTAAAACGGTAAATGATTTTTCGCCTGCGAGCTGCTTCTTAGCTGACCTGGCGTTAAGTTGTGGAATATCGAGACGCGGTGTATGCGCATAACAGGGAGGACACTAACGGAGGCACAGAAAAACACAACCAGAACAGGTGGGCACATGCAGGCCCTTGTTTGAACAGACCAAAGTCTTGTTTTGCACGAAAAAAAAGAGCGAAAGAGGGAAATTGTTGAGACCTACAGCATGGCAATGGGAGAATTCGGCGCATGCGCAAGAATTCCTACTTTGTCGCTAAGAAGAGGAGAAATTGAATTCTTAAGAGCAACGCTCCGACCCTTGCAAAAACGAGCGAACTGACGAGCGCTGCGCAACATTGCTCCCCGCACCATGTTTGATATCAGCTTTCACTATCTAGTTTGATTGATCACATTTTTGTGTTCTCATTTTGACCCCTTCCCTCGTTCTCTTTCCTTCTATCGAGGGGCAGGCCCAGGTGGCGCCTCACGAAATATTTACAGTTGATAGTTTGCGCCCTTTTGTTCTGATTGTGTTTGTCTGTGCCTCCGTTAGTGTCCCCCCAATTATGCCCACGCAGCGCAGTATTCCGCAACCTATGTTAAACATGTACCAACTAGCCAAAAGTAGTGCTTTATTGAATCTGGTGTAAAGTATCCCAGTGAGCCAGAGATTTCATATCAATGCCCAATCATCATATTTATTGCTTAGTCGTCCGCTATATTGTGGCTGTAGTTCATGCATGTTTCCTCACCCCGAACACCAGCATCTCCATTTAGTTTGGGTGTCAGGGTGCATGGCCTTAGTAATAAATGAGCCAGTGGACACACAGGCGACATTATCGATTAAATGCCAATAACATAGTATTGCCTGAATTACAGCATCATAATCAGCACTCAGCTCAGCATAGTACTCTATATTGGCCGCGAGGCCCACCACTGGAAACGCCGGCGCCGCCGTTGGCGTGACGTGCTTGGCAGGAACACGTGGTCTCAGCGGCCGCGTCGGCTGCTTGTGGAGCGCTGCCGCGTGCTTTGAAAACGAGTTTCAAGTCCCACATGCGCTGCGGTCTGTTCAAATACGGAAGTTTCCTCGCATTTTCTACTCAATCGAAACCTATGTAATAGAGTGGCTGCCTCCGAAGGCGACGAACATGGGCCTATACCGCTCGGTACCGCAGTGCCGGGTTTACGCAACGGATCCCAGTGTCAGCCTGCACCGGTAACCGCGGGACAAGAAACTGCGTGAAGCATGGGTTGTAAAGCTAAGAACCGGCAAGTAACCATCGGCTACGAGTCTCGAGTCTCATGTGCAACAAGCACTTCCGCGACGAAGACTTTCGTTGCTCCGTCTGGCCTGCGATGTTCGTAGCAGACAGCGCGCACTGAGACTATGGCTCGCGCGCGCTTCCCGCCGGCAAATGATGCTTATCTGCCACAAGATGAAAAAGGCGCTACCTTTTACCACGTGCGATACACTCTCAGAACCCTCCCGGGCGACCTCTTGATCGTCGGCCCCGTGCTCAGCGTCCACAAAATCGGCCGCAGATGCGGAAGTCATTGTTTAGATACGTTGAATTAAAAAAACTCACAGGGTCCCTTATGCATTCGCCAAAGATGACTAGAAGGCGAAAGCCATCTTCTTGTCAGTCAATGTATTGATTCTCCCGCGCCCCCCTCCAAAAGCGTTCTGCACCTAACGCGGTTTCGCACGGCCTCCGTGACCGATCACGGAGGCAATTCAAAGCGACCATGTTATTTGAATACGTCATCATGTGACATCACGTCATGTCACGTCATGGTGATGTCATAATGAAGTTACAAATTTAGGAGATCTGTGAAGTCATGGTGACGTCATAAGGTGACGTCATGGCGTGATTATTTTTTGAGTCACTCGTCTTGACGCCGCCGCCGGTGAATCTTCCCGTTTGAAGAAGCACCTAAGGCTTTCGCCTTCATAAGTTAAGCGACGTTTGCTGGTCGACGTATATAGCGAGAGAGTCAAATGCTGCGGCTGTGTGCTGCATTTATGTCGGCAATAACATTTTTTCAGTCAAGCGTGCGTTCCCCTGACGCAAACACTATGTACGTTGCCCACATTTATTTGTGCCACTCTCAAACTCACGTTGGGCCTCTTCAAACCCATGTATTTTCTTGGAGCCTCATTTATTTACGTGAGAAAGATGCCACCCTGTTGGCGTTAGACATGACACTTCTGCCAAAATTGCTGGGGTACTCGCCAAATAATTGCTATCCTGTTTTGCAGCTGCTGGTTGCTGCAATAACTTCTATTTTATTCACCGCTATTTCAAGTTCACGTGGGTCCTAGTTCATAGCCGACGTTTGCAGAACAAGTCCGGCGAACGTTACTGTATTTTCGTTCTTTTCTTTGGCAATGCATGCTACTACATGCTCGGACTCGTAGACTGCTTCTCCTTCCACCAGCAATCTCGAAGTGGTGAAGCTTTGGTCTATGAATTTGTTGATGACAGAGAGCGGCAAGTTCACTGGAATGCAAAGGGAACGATAATTAAGGAGCATTAAAAAAAGGCGTCGCATTTGCTCACGTTTTGTGTGAGCACAACACGAAACGAATGCACTGAATAAAAAAGCAGAAGCAGCAGCATTTGCCCGCTGAGAAGACCGATCAGTACGTAGTGCGAGACGACTTGTCAAATGACATTGAAACGTACAAGAATTTAGACAGAAAAAAAAACAACACTGAATCGTCGGGACGCAAAGTTGCCATGCGCACTGAAGCCGTAGTTGTAACAAAATTGTTTTTGAACGGCTCTGATAGCGTCCGCGCAACAGTAGTTGTTTGTGTACTCACAAAGTCTCATATTTTGCGGTCTACAGTTCACAGCGCGGCGCCAAAACGCGCTCGTAGCAAATGCGCAACCATCAGTACGAACATACATGCAGAGGCACCGTCAGACGTCGCGAACCCGTGCGATCGCTGGCTTGAGTTTTCTTTCTGTTATAATCCGCTTGTTTATACAGGCTGTCTACTCTAGCGAGATATTCCACATAGTTTGCACTCAGCGAGTGACTACCTTTCACGCAAGAGGCCGGTTCAGGGGTCTCCAACGCGGTGACCGCGTGAAGCGGGTGCTCGGTTTTCTGCAAAGAGACAGCGACTGTGGACTATCTTGTGCTTCCAGGTCGTCGAAAATGATTATTTTGACAGTAAAGAACACATTTCATTTCAAAGGAACTTACAGAAGTGCGCTAGAGGGCTTCCGCGAGGTATTTTTGTAGAGCGCCCACAGCAAACCCTATGGCGAGCGCGCCGGCGGTATCGTACCTAGCACGCAATCTAGGCGCGTCCGATAGAGGGCGACTCCGTAACTCCTCGCCGCCAATACTCGGCTACAACCTAAGCGAAAATAGCAATTCCACCCACAGAACCGCGGCGTGCCGGTTGATTGCCGCTACAACCATAACTACTTTTTCTCGGCTTATGTAAATGCTACGCTTATTAAGAGTTAAAGGTTCACCGTTACTACCTTAGCTATTACTTTTGGCTGAACAGCGCTGTCTCAATCCCTGACGAAATTTACCAGGAAGTTCAAGTTTCCTGACCCGAAACCAGCGTAGAAAACGTGGGTCTGTATCCGAAAGTGAGCTATCTGAATCACTTGGGAACTGCTTGGACGCAGCATTTATGCAACTTTTTTCGGATGGAGCGTGTTACCGACGCGTCAACGCCTCGCCGTTTGCACGTGGCAGCAAGCGATAGATGCGCGAACTGTGGGCAGTCCGAGACCACTAAGCATGCGTAATTCGAATGCATTGCTGCTAAAGGTGTACGGCACCTTGTTCGGCGCACCTTTGGAGTTAGAGCTACATCGCTGTCGCAAAGGAACAACGGCATGTTTGTGCAATTGATACTCTTGGTGACAATGTACGTGATCTGGAGACGTCGCTGCCAGGCAGAAACTCGTTGACAACCACAGCGTGCTGCGTTCCCAGCCATGCACTGTATTTATCAAATTGTTTTCGTATACCTAGGTGACGAATTGGAAAGTGAGTGGTGTTGATGCCTTCTTGAGGCGCTGGCACACTCGGTTTTCCGCATTACGTGGGGCGAAACTGGAATTTCCAACAGCGCCATTCTGAGTTCAGAAAAAAGAAGTTACCGGAATCCCCTTGCTACGCTCCCCCTCCCCCTTCCTTTTTCCCTTTTTTTCTTTTTTCGTCCCTTCTCCTTGAGAAGACGATGCTTTTAGTTAACATGATTGTTGTTCTATAGTTGCTTGGTAGCGTAAAGTGTATTACTGCAGTCTGCATGAGATTACGTCTAGCGTTTGTATATGTTACACTGACGCAATTTCTATGTATTTAGTTTTAAAAGCGTCTCTAGCGCTTGCGTGTACCGGTTCAATAAACTTTCCTTTGTAGAGCGACAGTAATGGCTGTAGCCGGAGCTGCCATTTTAGAGCGCATCTCTTAGGTGGCCGTTCCTGCGTTGAACGGCGGCGCCGTTGGCTGGGTAGGCGCAATCGATAGAGTGAACGAGGACGAAAGAGAGCAAACGCGGAGTCTGTCGATATCACGAGCCACTGTCATCTAACCTCCCTTTTTAGGGGCGAAGCTCCTTAAGGCGGCACCCGTTCGTCCCTCGTCGTGCTCGTAGTAGTGAGTAACAAGTCTTACCCTTTGACCTCCAAGGTGGTGCCGGTGGGAGATTTCTCCTGTGCGTTGTTGAACAATAAAAAATTCGCAGCGTGCGCGTTAACTGAAATCCGAATTCTTCTGTCTCTGTAGAAGTGTAAGTGGTAGCTAAAAGCCGACTTCTTCTGTCTCTCATTCCCATTAGCAGCCATTGTTTACCTCCAAGGTAGTGCCTGGTGAGATTTCTCCTGTGCGTGATTAAACAATAAAAATTTTGTTCAAAACGCCGTTGATTGATGAAATAAACCAACGAAAGACGCCAGATGTTTTGTAAAAACAAAACGAAAGAACGCCAGATGTTTCTAAAGCAAAACGAAAAAGACGCCAGCTGCTTAACGAAAGACGCAAGGTGTTTTCTAAACAATGTAACCAAGTTTATCCTCCTTGGTCGTAATGTACGGGCAGAATTCACGGAAGATTCACGGTTTACCGGCCTCCGCAGCTTCGCCCACTCATTCATTCACTCCGTGGATATGCTTGATTTTTTCCTCCGTCACGCGCGCCTTGGTCGGAGCGTGCGCATGCAGGGCTGCCACGTGCACTGCGGCTGGCTTCGCTTGTCGTAACCAAGTTTATCCTCCTTGGTCGTAACGGTGCTGGCGGCGTTTCGCTGGGTTCGCGACGGCTGCAATGCACGGAGTGGTGCGCGTAGCACTCGAGCGCTGGCAGTTTCTGTGGCAATCTGTAACGAATGTTACATTGCTACAACTGCGGATAGCCAAAACTTCAAACACAGTTGGCGTTGCCCCAACACGAAGCTGCGCTCATAAATCACATTAGGCAGTATCACAGTCGTCGGTGAATTTTCGATGCGAAGCATCTTATGGCGGAGTTCAATCCGGTGGTGGTGGTGGTGGTGTGCAGCGTGACCACCCTTACTGCGCATGCGCGAACCCTCTCCACGCACCTCCGCTCCACTCCCCCTCTCCAATCAACCTCTGAAACGCGGGCTCGACATGCCGAAACGCTGCTTCGCATCTCCTCATGGTCCCCTTTAGCGGGAGACGGTGTAATTTCCTTTCTCTCCGATTGTAACTTAGTATAGCAAACGATCACGGCGATAATGTATACATTAGCAGCGTACTCAATCTTCAGTCCGAAACAACTCCGATTTTCAGCAGATCGGGTGTTGTTTTGTACAGCAGATGTCCTTCCACTAGAAAATTTGAAGCTTTATTAAGTAAACTACTCTACCCAATTGCACGACTTAGCTTTTCTTTGTGCAAAACTAATTCAGTTTCTCTCCTTCAAGTTTATCATTGTAATAAATACTAGTAAATAAAAAAAAAACACACTTCCTGAAAGCCCCCTTCGGCACCCTAATGTTACCGCGATACTGTCAAGAAGGGCAAGCACGTTGAATTGCGTCACTGGTATCACCATTATAGAAAAAACAAACACTCCTATACCTCCGTTAGTAAAGATTATTTCATTTGTTATCTGTTCTTTCCAATGTCATTAATTCGATGGCCGATCCCACCATCTTCATTCGAGCCGACACCAGGAACACCGACCGATCGTCCATATGCATAGTTGGTGGTCAGCAACTACCTTAGCCACTAACTGCTAGCTAGTTGGTAGGTAAGTGAGCTTTCATCGTAGCAGTGACTTGGGCGTCCAGGCGTCGAAAATTCAAACCACAAACACCGATGCCTGCACTATGTGTTTCGTTTGCGCGTTCCTTGCTGGACGCCGTACTTTCCTCCACGATGTGAACTTTCAATTCCTTGCCTCGGTTAGATAAGCATGACGGAACAGCTACTTACTCTGTCAGGACTAGAAGCGTCCGCCGCGAGCAGGCAACAGCGTCCCGAATGATGTCTTGAAGAAGATAGCCACCCTTGAAGTTTCTCTCGTAAGTGCAGTACGAGAAGTTCATTGTGTCCAGTGCCGGAATGATTTCACCGTGTATCCAGTCGATGTCTTTGCTGCTGAACGAGACGAACACGTCGAAGAGCTTCTCGGTGTCGTCCTCCAGGACACAGCACGCCAAACCAGAAATACCGTGGCCACGCAGCCATGTCCTTAATACGTGCTTGTAGCGCAGATAAGCCGCTGATAGCGCCAATAGAAACACCAAAATACCTGTTGGGCAACCAAGTAAAACAGAAAGCAAGAACGTGTATGACAATCACTTTAAAAAACATGGAAGCTATCTCCAAACATAAGGCCGACAAAATTTCGCAACTGCATTGTTGTATCAGTACTCCTGTCTTTTGCTTCACTTAGTCACGTACTTACAACGCTCAAGCAAAATAACAGCGCTGCACAAATGTCATGCTTCCCTGCCCTCGTAATCCACAATAACACATTCGCCGATGTCTAGCCTCTTGCCTGTCATGACTGGAATTCCGAACGTTCCTAAAGAAGCCCTTTCAAATGCGGAATTATTCGGACCCCACGTACAAGCATTACTACATAGCTACACGATTCATCGTTCGAATTTTTTTCACACGGAAGTAGTCAGAGTGCCGGCGCACAATAATAATGCAACGTAGTCGAAAACACCTCGTGATCACAGCCTCTCTTTTGCCGACAGAGCATGAGCACTTGCGGCTCAAGGTGGTCGACGTCTCCTTCAAAGTTATGTGTTGACCTGAGGTTCTTTGGCGATAACCTGGGACATTGTGTAATTGCACAGTACACCTACACTCCAACTAGAAAGCGAGTTCTACCCTTGTTCTCACTAATCTACCAACACCTTGAGTGTTATGATTACGCACGTCCACCACGTTAGCCCCGTGAATGGCGCTGTGCGGCGTGACACATTTGTACATCCAATACAATGTCGTGCCTGGACACGCGAAAGAGCGCTGTGCCTCCACATGGATTACATTATTACAGCTATTCCGAAAGGAAGCACAACAGAAGCCAACATCACATGACCGTCCTTCACTGAACGAATATACTGCCAAGACCTTCCAGGTTTATTATACCCATGCAAGCTCAACAAGTGATCAATTATTCTCTAGCCGCTCCCAGAGGAACAATAATACGTACCGAAAGCCAACAGGAGGTACACCACTCCTCGTGGTATCGCTGCCGGGCAGAGATCATTCTGCCCCAGCGTAACGAATTGTTTTCGTGACACAAGTAGGTTCGCACATTTTCGACACATGACGTCCCTCGCATCCCGAACCTATCAAAGGTAAGTGAGAGACAAGAGCCACGTCAGAAAAGCAATGCATAAATCAGCGAGCAAGAATATTTTTCTCCAAAGACCATAGGCCACATAGTGCACACTACTTTCACGTATTTAAATGCGAAAGCATTAATGAGCCCATGTCGCAAAAATGCATTGTCAGCGTCCGCGGATTTCATCATTATCATCAGCCTGACCGTGACCACTGCACGTCAAAAGCCCCTTCCATGTTGCGCCAATGAACCCGGTCCTGTGCGTGCGGCGGCCGCGTTATACCCGCAAGCGCCTTAATCTGAATTGCCATTAAACTTTCATTCTCCCCCTTGCACGTTTGAGTTCTCTTGGAATCCAGTCGGTTACTCTTAATGACCAGCGGTTATCTTGCCTGAGCGCTGCATGCGCTGTCCATGCCTATTTCATCTTGATTTCGACTAAGCTGTTCTTAATACCCCTTTGTTCCCCGACCCACTCTGCACTCTTCTTATCCCTTTAGGATATTCTTATCATTTCCCTTTTCATTGTTTCCAGTGTTGTCCTTAATTTAAATGAAACTCTCTTTGTGAGTCTCCAGGCTTCTGCTCCGTAGGTCAGTGCCGGTAAGATGCAGCTGTTATATGCCTTCCTCTTGAGGGACAGCGGTAAACTACCACGCATGATGCGAAAATGTCTGCCGAATGTGGTCCACCCCATTCATATTGTTCTGGTGACTTCAATCTCATGGTGCGGCTCCGCGGTCACTACCTGCCCTAAGTGGACGCATTCCTTCACCACTTCCAGTGTCTCGCTACCTATCGCACAGCCCTGATCTCTTCCGACACTGTCACACGTTGCTTCAGCATTCTGCACCCTATTTTTTCAGACCTACCTTTATGCTTTCCTTCTCCAATTCACTAGGCATGAGCTGCAATTCGTCCCCTGAGTTAGTCATCAATACAATATTATCAGCGAATCTAGTTAATGGAGAGGAATTACTAGAGGATACGAGTTTATGGAAAGTACCTTAGTAACCTGCGATTCAGGGGCGTTGTCCGTGCGCAAGAATGTCAATTGATTCAAGAAATACACACTACGGTCAAGCAATTTTTCGTGACAAGCGATTTTTCATGCACTCTGAGAAAATTCTTAATTTTTATGCTCAACCTCACTGCATTCACAAAGTCAACCCACTCACCACGTTCTGGTGTGCATGTATCCACTGCCTGAAGCTGTAGTCAGCGCAGTCGCAGGTGTATTGGTTGCCTGACAGCCAGATGGACGTAAGGCTGAGCTGTGTGACCAGTGAAAACGGCAGTCGCTTCAGCTTATTGCCGCGTAAATCGAGAGACTTTACGGTGTCCGGAATAGAGGCTACGTTGATACTTTGCAGGGCATTGTCTTTCAGTGACAGCACTTGCAGATGCGGTGCCGCTCTTTTGATAGTGTCATCCAGGTGACGCAGTTGATTTCCACTGAGGTCCAATCGCGTCGTACCTTCCGGGAATACTCTGGGGATCTTGCCAACAGTCGCTGACGAACAGTTCGCACGAATTTTTCGTCCTCCGAGTAATCCTTCGTGGCATTCACACTGACATCCAGGCTCGCACTCACCTTCCCACCTCAAGAAATCTTCGTCTGCCAATTGGCCAAGATATTTCCCTTTAAGCCACAATGGCTCCGCACATGTTGCGAATCCTGTCGCCTGAATCTCGCTGTCATCTTCCATAAGCCAAGCCATTCTGCAGTCGCAGACCAATGGATTGTCTAACGAAAAAGATACAAGAAGCGAACAAGAAGTGAGGCGTTGACTATTCAGGCGCTTCAGTACTGCGGTAAATCATTTTAAGTGAGCACGTGTCATTTGCTCTTAAGCAAATTACACGTGCTAATATACCTATCAGCATAAACTTGAAAACCAAGTACTGTTCAATCTTATGTAACAGTTAAATGAAAACTAGGCAAGGTGGCAAACTGGCGGGACGTTTTTTACTGACGAGATGGGCCTAAATATTGTTGAGCCCACTTCGTGTATTGCAGAAAGTTGTATGACTTTTCGTTTTCTAATTCTTAAACCACAACTCTCCAAAGTATGTTTTCACCTCAGAACCCTTCGTTGATAGCACGAGCGGTTACTTGTCCGTTGCCAACCAGTCCCAATTTTATAGACAACTAATTTAGTTAGTAAGTTCACACCCGTAACTTACTCTTTCAGTACTTCAGTGTCATTGATTGTTCCATTGTTTGTTCAATATTAGAACAGAAAATGGGGCTCAGAATACTAGTTTTCGCTGACAATAAGTTATGTCGGCCCTTTCAGGCGCCATCAAGATCTACGAATTCGCGGCGAGTTCGTAGCGAATATCTAGACAGTGCCGCCGCTGGTACTTTCTTTTAGCACGAAAGTCTGTAAGAAAAATTTCACCAAAGACTTCCGTCAGAAAAGCCACCTCAGTAAACAGGCAAACACGTCCATCGCAAAGAAGATTGGTCAGACAAATTTGCAGCTCGGGCATTCAATAAAAATACGTGCAGACAGAAACTTCATTTAAAATAATCTTCATGAACAATCTAACTTGTTCGAAACAAATAAAAAAAATTCAGGTAGCTTCGCAATTGTTGGGCCAAGTCTGAAGGAAGTGCCTATCTCGGCGGCCTGCTTTGTTTCGCTTGAGTTTTCCCTTTCTTTCTTCCTCTCTTTTTCTATCTTCTCTTTGTTTTTTATGTCTTTATTTTCTCTTTTTTTCTATTTATTTATTTATTTCTCTGTGCATTCATTTCTTTCTCTTTCCGGCACTTCCTATATTTCTTTCTCTTTCTTCCCATTCTTTCTCTCCTTGTCGCTTGCTTTCTCTTTCTTTCCATCTTTTTCTTTCTATCTCTATTGATTTCAATCTCTTTTTTCATTATCTCTCTTTCTCTTTCTGCCTTTCTTTCCCTCTATTTCTCTCTTCCTCATTCTTTCTATGCTTCACCCTCTCTCCTCCTCCTTACCCTCTCAACCATCATCCTCACCCTCACTTACCTTTCCAACCCCCTTGCTATACCATACAATAAAATGCTATGCTATGCCATGCTAGCGTGCCTGGATAGCCGTGTGGTTAAGATGCTCTCCTTCAGATCACGGGTACGCAGGTTAGAATACTCTTCGCCAAGAATCATTCTCTTTCTTTTTTTCTTGCTCTCTCTATTTGTCTGCTTTAGGATTTGTATTCCCAACCAACCAGAAAATTCTGAGTCCGCACGTCTCTCTCAGACATAAGACGGTGCTCGCTATTACGAAATGAATGTATAAAAAAAATGAATTTTTCATGCATTTTTTAGCTCATCATGCTCCTAAGACGAGTGCCTTAACTACTGGGCTCCGCACCTACGTTTGCGGAATGCGAATACGTCTTAATTATATGAATGCGTTGTACTATACCTGCAAAACAGACCTAAAAGAACACTTTCAGTGAAGGCTTCCTTGAATATCGTGGTAGTGCAATAAAACAGCTCTCTAGGACAAGATGCAAAGCCGACATGGAGTCGGCTTTACATCTGCAACACAAACGAAGTGCGGTTCTAATATTGCTCATCGTTTGCGTAATATTGGCATTGTCTCACTACTTCTATACCTGTGAGTGCCCAGTACACTGTGGGTGCCAAGTACAGCAAGTGGAAGGCGCTTCCTTCCACTTGCTTCAATTAATTTTTGATTAGCACAATTTACACAAGAGAATGGTTAGAGATGCTGGTGTCAACGTGGCCGGAGCACCACACGGACTGTAAATGAAGTGCTACGTGTATACTCAAACATAAATGTTAACTGACCACGCGAGTGTGCGCCAAACTGCCGGTCCGCGCAACCTAGTGGTGCGCCATCTACCGTCGACCGCAGCTCTGAGCTGGAAACGAGTCTTCTTATTCACTTGTATGGCAGTTTTCTACGACGCGACGCTACTGTTCTGTGCAGACTGTGGTTGGCCGTAGCGTTTACCCGTGCGTATGCGTTCTCCATAGGAATGGCTGACGCCGCCGCCTGCGTACACTCCGAAGATGAAGACACGATTCTACATGTTCGGCGCAACTGCTCGGAGTATAGCACACAAAGAAAATCGCTTTGTATTGCACTCAACAAGTTATATTATCAGCCTCGGTCAAAAGAAAGAATATTACGCCATCGTCCAGACTTAACGTCGTAAAGGAAGGCCGCATATGCGCTACTGGGCTTCCCGCGATCGACTAGCCTGTCTGAACGACTCTGAGTGGAACGCGGTGGTGTGTATGTGGTCGCGTTTTTGCTCTTACTAATATCTTTTTTTCTTTCTCTCTATCTCTTTCAATTCCCTCTTCCCCCACCCCAGTGCAGAGTAATATACCGGATGCTCGCATCTGGTTACCCTCCCTGCCTTCTTCTTCTTTCTCTCTCTCTCTCTCTCTCTCTCTCTCTGTTCTACTGCCGCACAGAGCACTCTTTGTTCGTTGTTTCAGGCAAAGCGTTTATCTGCGGCATGAGCGTCTCACTTCTACATTGACAACAGAATCAAGGCTACCGCGATGTGATTCGAAGGCTGTGCATTGCTTAGATATCACTTCGCGAGAAAGGTGAGAAAGGTGGCGACTGATAACAGTTCTACTGATCGACTGCTCTCGAGATAGAAGCACGTTCACACTTCTGCCGAAAAGCGCGCCGCGTTATTATGCTAAAGGTGGTATATATTCGTGCCTATTGGGCAAATACACAGGCCATCGATCAAGGAATGGATGTTTCTTGGGCGTAGCACTGCTGTCGATCGGAAATGTCACTGCTGTAGCGGAAATGTCACGAAGAGGCATTTGGCCACGCGCTCGCGTGGTCCGTAAACTTTTGTGGCTGACTGTACAGTACATCAACAGGACAGCTACTTCGACAGCGCTGATAATCTCTTAATGCAATAATACACACAACATCTACAATAAAATTGAATGAAGTACAGACGTAACTGCGAATGGTGACAGCGGCACAGTTGGACATTTCCACCGCGAAGTCACTCCTTCGAAGCACTCCCACTTGGTTTCCTGCAAGGTTCAAGGACCGCAGGCGGGTGGCACCGATGAAAGCCCGTTTCACGTCGGTGATGTTGTTCTCTTCCAGGCGAATGGCCGTCAGTGCCACATTGCTGCCGAACTCTCCAGCTTCTAATCTGAATATTGTGTTATACGATGCACCAAAATATTGCAGTTTAGGCAGTGTACTCACAGAACCATTCAAAGAAATTATGTGGTTTCTGTCAAGACGCAAACCCTTTAGCGTCAGCAGGCCCTTGAAGGCGTTCCTTCCTACCCAGCCGATGTGGTTTGAAGTTAAATCGATATGTATTAGTCGAACGTTGTCCTGAAAAGTCTCATCAGGGATGCTAGAAATCGCATTGTTCTTCAAGTAGAGTTCACGGAGCTCAGTCAGGCCTCTAAAGGAAACGCTGATGTTCACAATGCTGTTAAAAGACAGGTTTATGACCTGAATCCATCGTGTCGTATTGAATAACCTTGAAACTGTGGTTAACTTGTTCATCGACAGGTCTATGGATTCCAAAACGGAATGATATGCAAAATATGAATCATTTAAGTTGGTAATGCTGTTATTTCCGAGGTCAATGGTGGTCAACTCTTCGAGTTGCTGGAACGCTCCAGGCGTTATGTTTTTCAGCACGTTGTCTCTGAAGATGAGCCGTCGAATCTGACCTTTCCTGGATGGAAACTTAGTAATCGTACTTAAGCAGTTCTGCTCCAGCGTGAGTTCCTTCAAATATTTCAGATACGGCAACGCGAATCTGGCTAAGCTGTCCAGATCGCAAATCTTGTTCTTGCTGAGATCAAGTACCTGAAAAAAAAGGAAGGTGGCTTCGTTAGAACAAAATTCGCTTAGGTATAACTCTGGAAAACCTCGTTACCATGAGCGCAACGCACGTTTTGAATGATTTTGCGAAGACTATGCACACAGGCCATGGCTGCAACAGATTTGATCTGAGCACGCTTCCGCGCTTAGTTAGCATCTCCGTAACGTGCGATCCTGGCCTCCCTTCCAGTTTTACAGAGGAAGCTGTGATGAGATCACAACAACGGCGGTGTTTGGCGCCGTAGTTATTCGCCGCTGACGCCGCCGCCGGAGTCCGTAACCACTATCGCTCGAAATAAGAAAAAAAACGAAATCAGAAAAAATTTCCAGGATGGAACGAGGTTCGAACCTGGGCCCTCTGTGTGGGAGCCCACTGTTCTACCTCAGAGCCATGCGGGTGCTTGAAACTGCTTTGCAAAAAGGCCCTCTACAGGCTTCACGTCGGGAAGGAACCACATTAACATGTGTAATGTACCGTGGTAGAAGATTAAAATAACAACGAAGTGTCACACAACGCGAATTCTGTAACCAGGCGTCACACAATGCGAATTGCGCAACGAGTGGATTGTTGAACGCTTCCGACCCATTACAAAGGGCTCTGTGTTTGTTTATTCGAAAGAAAGGAAAAGGGCTGTGCCATAGTTCTTCATTGTCATAACCCACAGCATCAACAGAGTGCACATAACGTCTTATAGGTGTTTAGCAGGTACCGCGGTTCTCCGCAGAATGACGAAAAATTGCATAGTGGCTGCTTCCCTACATCACAAAAATTACGATTCATAGCGTAGTGGGTTCCTCGCAAGTGCACTTCTATTGGCTGCCAAGGAAGCCCATAAAGCTCCCATGATCTATTTCCTCAAGGTCTCAATAAAGTTAATTCCCTCTCTCTCAATCTTTCTTATGTTAACGTACGTTATAAAGCGTGGCGGTAGAGTTCAATAACGACCGGGCGTCACGCAATGGCAATTACGTAACTAGTGGGTCCTTTAAAGCTTCCAACCCATTACAAAAGGCCCAGTCATAATTCTTCATCGTCATCAGCCGTCGAATCAAGAAAGTGCTCATAAGGCCTTGCAGATGGTACCTCGCTTCTCCGCAGAATGACGAGTAATGTCTTGGTGGGTGCTTCCCAACTTCACAAAAATTATGATTTGTGGCGTAGTGGGTACGTTGCTAGTGTACTTGTATTAGTAGCCACAAAAGAGTTTTTACGTCCGCCGCGGTGGTATAGCGGTTACGGTGCTCGGCTGCTGACCCGAAGGTCGCGGGTTCGATCCCGGCCGCGGCGGTCGCATTTCGATGGAGGCGAAATGGTAGAGGCCCGTGTACCTAGATTTAGGTGCACGTTAAAGAACACCAGATGGTCAAAATTTCCGGAGCCCTCCACTACGGCGTCTCTCATAATCATGTCGTGGTTTTGGGACGTAAAACCCCAGATATTATTATTATTACAAAAGAGTTTATAACGGGCTCTAGAAATGCCGCTCTTCGAGCTTTCGCTGTGACTGTGCTGCGCTTTCCGCGCAGGTCTGGCGTTTTTTCAGCAGGCAACTTTGCCGTTGCTTCAGATTTCCTAGCCGCCCACCAAGCTCTACCTACTACATGATTGGATTCAGCCGGTCGCTGCCACTTTGCACAAGTGATGCCAAGCCTGAAGGAAGTGCAGAGCTGGGTATTTTTTATTTATCTCTATCTTTGCTCTTCCTATATATGTTATTCCATATCGTCATCGTGCTTACTTATTTCTATTGCTTTATATATATATATATATATATATATATATATATATATAGTGTAAGGAAGACAGAGCGGCGCTCGGGCACGGGCGCGAGCTTGGCTAGCGCGAAGCAGACAACGACGAAGCAGACAATAAGAACAGCCGGCCTAGCGTACGGGCGTTGTCTCTTGTTTCTCCTTTACAATGGCGCAGTCGTCGGAAACGAAGCCTTAAGGCAGAAGCCGCCTGTGCTCGTCCGTCTTCGCCACTCAAGGAACGCCGTCCACGCTTCCCCGGACATGGCAACCGCATACCTGCCGCCGCAGGAAGGACAGTTCGGGGACGTTGTCCAAGCCTCTCCGGCACCCACTAAGCTGCCGGCGCTACAAGCATCGCCCGGGGAAGGCATCCAGGCCTTCTCGGGGACTCGACGGTACTATACCGGCTCTTCCATTCATAGCGTCGACCACGCATGATTCAGATTCACGACATCACCGCGCTGATTGCTGCGACGATCACAAATTCCGCGGCCGCCGCCACTGGTTCTCCGGGCGGTTCACCCGACGATGCAGCGGAGATCATCCGCATGGCTGCGAGCCTGTCGCAGTGACTTGCCGCCATGGCATAGTTCTCGACCACCACCCTGAGTGCCGAGGCCCCCGTAATCTCTGCGGACACCACCCCTGGCTCTTCTGACCACCCGCTGACCACCTCACGGACGTCATGCGGGCGACATCCCTGCTAGCTAAGGAGCTAGACAATTTTGCCACGAGAACCTCGGGGTCCTCGCAAGGCACATTATTATTAATTGCTCCATGGGAACTACCGGTGTTCCGGTGTTTCCAAGATGACGTCTATGTGTGGGTGGCTACCAAAATTGCGCTCGGCTTTCGCCATGCCTCGCCGGAAATTCACAAATGGCTGGTGGCCATCGACCACCTTCGCGATGCCGCCAATACATGGCATGCCTACGAAGGCGTCAGGCAGCGGTCCTGGTCTGAATGATGTGTGAAGTTGACAAGTCTCTTTCGCCCTCTTTCACGTGCCTGCGACCCCGTGCCTGCCGAGGGAGTCTCTACCGCGCATGACATTTGCGAACCACACCGCTTGGGCGGTGCAGCTCGGGCGTCCACCAACCTGCTCTCCGTCGGAGCTCGTGTGTGACACCGCCTTGGTGGTCCATCGAGCCCCGCCACAGAGAGATTTCCTGGCTGCCCGACAACAGACGTTGGATTCACTCCACTGCTGATCTCCGTATCTGCGCCGGCATCCGACGCCACAACACCACTAAGAAAAGCCGAGACCGCTGTTCATCCAGCTCAGGTATAGGAGCGGACCCCAGATTTGCCTTCTCTTGGACACGCGCAGAGGCCAGCTCCTGTCGTGCTTGGCACGCCTCCAGTGAAGGCAACAAAAGAACCTGTGGCTTCCATCGCCGTGCTCGCCGACAAACTGGAACCCCTTCCGCAGCTTCGAGAGCCATCTCTAGAGCTCACGAAGGCACATGATCACGTTCCGCTGAGCGAGACGGTTCTAATGGGCAAGCGCAAAGAAGTTGCCGAGTCGCTAATACCACTGCCCATTGACATGCACTATGAGCCCTCTGTTATTAACGTGGAGAATGTGGCTGCAGAAAGGGTTTTCTCGGCTTCCCCTAAGCCACGCATAATATATTTTTCTTAGAAAGCTCCTGATGTTCCTCCCTTTTTTTGACCATGATTCGGATGTGACCGAATTCCTGAAAGAAGTGGAAAAGAAGCACCGAGAAGCCATGCAGACATCGACGCCTCCTCGGATGCTGTTCCGGCACTCTCCTCCGAGTATGCCGCCTTCGCCGGTACCTCCACGACACATCCAAAGCCGACCACCACAATATATATATATATATATATATATATATATATATATATATATATATATATATATATATATATATATATATATATATATATATATATATATATATATATATTAAATCGAACAAATGAAGGAGTACACTTACAAAAATTGCATATTTTTACTCATTTAGGTTTCGACCATGACACAGCCTTCATCAGCGTAATGTCTGACGTCAGAATAATTCGTTATTCTGACGAAGGCCGTGCTGCCGCCGGAACGTAAATGAGTAGAAATGTGCAATTGTAAGTGTGCTCCTTCATTTCCGCGAACACACGTGCACCGGACCTTCAGAACTGTTTTGAGCTATATATATATATATATATATATATATATATATATATATATATATATATATATATATATATATATATATATATATATATATATATATATATATATATATATATATATATATATATATAGAGGGTCATTCCATGCCAACTGTCCCAGTCTGGGCGCTCGACAAAATCGATTTCTCTGAAAAAATCTGAGAAAATTAGACGCATATAGACATTACTGCTACAGTATTTTCTAGAGGTGTGCGAATATCAAATTTTTCGAATACGAATCGAATTCGAATATCCACCTTCGAATATCGAATATCAAAGGAAAAATGCCTCCACAGAAACAATACTTTATTTAACATGTAGCTATTTGAAAAAAAAAAAAACATTAACAGCCTGACTGGCAACACAACATACACTGCTATCTCCAGAACACAATGTCCAGGCTAGCACAATGGACATCACAACACAAGCAAATATCACGGCACAATGAAAGTAATGACTGCATGTTATCATGAAGAAATATGAGTTGCTCCACATGATCAGGCAGCAGGCGCTCCCTTGTAATAGAGACAACCCCCCCCCCCCTGCCACTGAAAAGGCACGGTCGCTTGGAACAGAAGTGGCTGGTATAGGGAGTTACATGGGGCAAAGGTTTGCCAGACTGGGGTATCTGAAGGTGCCTACATTCCACCACCTGTCACGTGAGTCACTGTCTTTCTTCAGAAGTGGTCCCGCATTGTGAACGAGTGGTAGTGCGGCATGTTACGGCCGCATAATATTGAAAATGCACGGTTGCATGATCGCCAACCGCGCTGCACGTCGGAGATGCACCAGCAATAAATCATACGTATTGGGGCGCTCGTCGCAGGCAGATAGCGTGCCTCCGTGTACTTACGATGTGTATCGCTCCTCTCGGCAACGTTTTCAGCTATACGAACGCAGCAGAAATGTGGAAGACGAGTTATTTTATGCATGATAATCGACTCGCATATTCGAATTTTTCGGATATTCGAAACTTTTCGAATACACGATTTTCGAATCGAATACGAATATTTCGAATGTAATATTCGACGAATATTCGAAACTTTCGAATATTCGCACACCCCTAGTATTTTCCCAAAATATTTTGAGCGGCAAAAATTTTTCGGGCACGTGAGCGCCATTTGAACTTCTCGATATGGTGGAAAACCAAGTACGAAAGAAAAATTCGCTATAAATGGACCGTTTCACGCATTCATTCGAAACTTGCTTTTTTGTGTTTTTAGATCATCGCGCTTTTATTATAGGACAGTTGCTTAGAGTAGCTTTATATTTTTCCCTCCTTGGCGCGCAGGTAAAATTGAGTAAGTTGCTGCGTTTTCGGGAATTTTTTTACAGACGAAGATTGTAGACCAAATACATCAATTATTTTTATAGAACTCTCCATAAAACGTACTATCTGTTAAAATTTTTGTTTTGCCTGTGTGCTGCGAACAGGTTCTAAAATAAAATCCTGAACTTGAAAAAAACGCTACATTGGCCTATGTTCAGACGTCTGTAGCACCCTAAGGTGGTCCAAGAAAAATTAAGCAGAAAAGCGCGTACGATTGAGAATCATAACACCTTCGTCCACAAAAAGTTTAATCGAAGTAGTTTTTGTTTTAGTCAAGAAAACATTTTTTGAAGTTTAGCCCCGCCATTGCATTATTTTGCTATGGGGGCAATACAAACCGACTGAATTTACTGCATAGAAAAAAGAGGTAGTGTCTTCGCAGCACATGGTTTTCAGCTCGTTTTGTTAGTACTTTATAATGTATATTACATATCAAAGAGATGATAAACAGAGGTAAAAATATACAATACCATTGTCCTTGATGCCGAAATTCCCCACTAATGAATCGCGTTACTTATTGCATGCGGCTCTGCGATCAATTGGCGTCAAAATAAATTGTCTCAAAGTTCATGTAAACCGGATAAAGGAGGCATGAGCGTGGTCATTTATAGTAAATCCAGACGCAGTTCATCAAAGCATTCCGCAACGAACGGCACATGATGTGACAACGCGCCGCGTATTCACGCATTCCGTCCGTCGTCCGCGACACTACGGACGGGATATGCCAAGCTATCTTTCAACATCCTTATTTGGATGGTTGCAGGCAGCAGGTTTTGGTTAAAGTAGAATTTGTCTGTCGGGTAACATGCATTGTTTTACAGCTGTTATGAGATCACAACAGCCTATTTTGTGGCGTAGTTGTCCGGCGCCGCAGCCGCCACCTCCGCTGTGCGTAAACAATGCAATAGGTAACGCGATTCATTATTGGGGAATTTCGGCATCAAAGCCAGTGGTATTGTTATATTTTTACCTCTGTTTATCATCTCCTTGATGTGTAATATACATTATAAAGTACTAACAAAAGGAACTGAAAACCATGTGCTACGAATACACTACCTCTTTTTTCATGCAGTAAATTCAGTCGGCTTGCATTGCCCCCATAGCAAAATAATGCAATCGTGGGACTAAACTTCAAAAAATTTTTTCTTGACTAAAACAAAAACTACTTCGATTAAACTTTTTGTGGACGAAGGTGTTATGATTCTCAATCGTATGCGCTTTTCCGCTTATTTTTTCTTGGACCACCTTAGGGTGCTACAGACGTCTGAACATAGACCAATGTAGCGTTTTTTCCAAGTTCAGGATTTTATTTTAGAATCTGTTCGCCGCACACAGGCAAAACAAAAACTTTAAGAGATAGTACGTTTTATGGAGAGTTCTATAAAAATAATTGATGTACTTGGTCTACAATCGTCTTTTGTAAAAAAATTCTCGAAAACGCAGCAATTTACTCAATTTTACCAACGCGCCAAGGAGGGAAAATTATAAAGCTACTCTAAGCAACGGTCTTATAATGAAAGCGCGATGCTCTAAAAACACAAAAAAGCAAGTTTCGAATGAACGCGTGAAAAGGTCCATTTATAGCGAATTTTTCTTTCGTACCTGGTTTTCCACCATATCGAGAAGTTCAAGTGGCGCTCACGTGCCCGAAAAATTTTTGTCCCTCCAAATATTTTGGTAAAATACTGTAGAACTAATGTCTATGAATGTGTAATTTTGTCAGATTTTTTTCAGAGAAATTTATTTTTGTCGAGCGCCCCGAGTTGGACAGTTGGCGTGGAATGACCCTATATATATATATATATATATGAGCATACGATGCTTGAATGAAAGTGTGTAAGTATGTAATTTGAAGAACAACGCAGAAAAATTGTAAGCATGCGTTCTGTCTCGAATTCTTCCCGCACTCCGTGGTTAGTGTGCGTTCTTGTTCAACTGCCACAATAATGGGAAAGCTGCTGCTTTTTTAATCCGTTTGGTTACGAGCTAATAATCGTTTATATTCAAACATTCACTCACCTCTAATCGACGTAGGGGCATGAAGACTCCTTCCACTGAAGAAATGCGGTTATCATTAAGCTTCACACTTATCAGGGATGTTGTTTTCCTGAAAACGTGTGGCAATAGCTCGTGGATACTGTTGTAGGATAACAGGAGATAGCGGAGTTTGGGTAAGCCTGACAGATATTTCTCGTCGATTGTCTCTATTCTGTTACGGCTGAGATCCAGGCGCAGCAATTCTGGGAGATCGAGCATTCCTTGCAGACGTTTGATGCGGTTCCTTCCCAATAGGAGTGAACGGAGACCCTTTGCAGCACTCAAGCCAACGGGTACACTTTGCAGTTCATTTCCATCCAGTTGTAGACTCTTCAACGCTTTGATGGAACTTAACGCATCTTTTGAGACGTCGCGTAGGCCGCATTGAACGCGCAATCTGCCAATTGTGTGGTTTGTAAACCAGAAAGCCGGAAAGTTGGTGACATTCATTTTAGTCAAGGAAACTTTCAGCAAGTAAAGTCCTTGTAGCTTTGCCATGTCCGCGTTAAATTTTTCATCAGCGGCTATTGGCTTGCAGCCGACGCTGAGGCCATCTATCCTTCGCAGGCAGGTACAGCGTTCAAGTACTGGGCAGTTGTTGTTCTTTCTTGGTTTTCTCCGAGCATCCAATAAGCACATCATGAATGCGATTATGAGCACTAAGGCTAGCTTACGCATATCGTAGGGATTTCTCGCACACCGCAGACACTTTTGCTGAACTTTTGCCGTCCTCGATAACTCGATAAATCAATAGGTCTTACCCTTAATTCTTGTCATGACGAGAGGATGGCATGGTCTTGGCACAGCTCTCACCAGCGTAACGCCCTACAGAGCACCCGTTGCCCGCGTCGACTGCATATTTCCAGGAGAATCACGTCGCGAATGGACCATCGGACTTCTGGACAAAGTCTGCCTTATTTATAAGTGCGGCCTGCGGCTTCCGAGAATGTGCACGTTTGTGTGACAATGCGTCGGCGTCTCGCTGGAGACTTCAGAGTTCCGAGCGCGACGTAATATTCGGCAGATCTCACATAGAGCTCACTGAAGCACGCCTCAACGCCTTCAAAAGCATAGTTTTAACACTGCACTTGCACATTGCATCAACATGCTTGGAGCGAAACCTTCGAGAGCGTCCAAGGGTGTTTTTTTTTCTTTGGGCGGAAGCTGCTCGCTGACGCAAATAGAAAACATGGCAACTCCTTCCGGAAGAAAGAGCCGTCAGACCTCACGTGCGTGTAGCGGAGGCTGCCCTAATCGTAAGGGCCATATCAGTAAGAAAAATACTACAGAAGGAGGGATATCCTGCGGATGTCTTCTGGTGTCGAGCAGCTATCTCGTTTCTTCCGTCACAGACGCGCCAGAGAACGCAATCCCATATTGCTGCTTACACTTGGCACGATTCTTTTACTGCAATTTCTGAACGCTTTGCACAGGAAGCGTTTTTCAAGACAGCAGCTCTGTCAATATATTTCCGATTTTCCATTTTATGCATTACGCAAATGCAGGAGAGTTCAATAAGCATAGAAACAATACTGCTAAGCTTCAGAATGCCTGAAATAACATAATACAACAGCTTGTCTGGAGCCATTTCCAGTTTGGCTTTCCAAGAGGTTATATTCTGCTGTGATCTCATAATTATAAATGATGTTGCGCTAGTACAGTACATTGTGACCGTCTGACAATTGTTCCAGGTCCTTCAATCCGGTATAAACCGGTACCCACACAGAGTACCAGGATGCGAGGCAAACGAGTGAACAGGGGCAAGCGCCAAGATTTAGAGGTCTCTGAGATCTTATTTTAACGGCCACACTGTTGTCACAGCATGTAATCGGTCTAGAGACATTGAGAATTACATTTTGTAGAACATCATTTCTGACAGCCGAGGACGAAGCGTGATTGTATTTATATAATTTAAAACGTGTAATTTTAATTAGTGTCCTTCGCGGGCACATTATATTTTGTACTTTATTGTCTTCTTTAAAGGGGCCTGGCGAATGCTCTCGCGTGCTTGCGGTTCACTTCTTCGTGAGCTAACTCCAGCAAAAGGAACATTCGCTGTCCTCCGCACGGCAAATGTCCACAGTTCAAGACTGTTGAAGTGTTCAGGCATGTTCTCGTCTCTTCCATGAAGTTGAAATATTTTAATATAGAGACTTCCTGCTTTCGACGTCAGGGATATGGCGGAGAGGCATCTTAACAGGAAACCGCTTATGTTCTAAAACCTACTTTTGCTTTATGCTGATGCATGAAGTTCAGGGGAGTAATTCCAAGTAAGTTGAAAGTGCTGAGATATATTTATAAGGCGAACGCCTTTTCTATGTTTCAAGGTCATTTTCGGGGGTAGAGAAATTCGGAGTTCAACTCCAAGCGACGGGCAGAAACCTCCAAGGGTAGGCGGTGCGGATCATGCAGTCGACGAAGAACGTGAAAGTAACTTACTTCGTGTCTCGCACAGCAGCGAGAGGGTTTCATCATGGTCATTACCGGCTCTCAAACAGTGACATGCAACTAACTCCAAGGCGGCATCTACACGAGAGTGATAAGGATACTCAACAGTCCACCCCGTCTACACCTGCATCTTGTGAGTTACTGGTCACGAAAGTATCGAGGGTAATGACGCGGCACACACCTCGGTACGCGAATGCGTCAACCAGGCCTCCCCGTACCAGCTCCGAGGCACCTCTCGCAGAATGGCACCAGCAGACGAATCAGAATCGACACCCCTAAATTATTATGCACTGCTGCAACACTATTGGCTTGAACGTGAGTTATACCCTGACCCACATCCCAATTTCACGAGAGCCGAAGGCACCTGTATCAGGCATGTGCTCTCTGCGCTGCCTGCCTTATCACGATAGCACTGCTATCACACATTTTGCCACTATAAGAGCGTGACAATAAACCCTGTGTTCATTCTTGTTCCTGCCATCATGTAGTTACCTCGATCCTTACTAGACCAGCACTGAAAACAGTACATGGTGCCAGAAGTGGTCACTTCGGGTCAAAGCTTGGTCTCGGCGATACCCCATCGAAGGAGGTGCTCAAGGCACCACCACACCTGCAGCTGACCGGCAACCTCTCCGAGCAATGGAAACGTTTCAAACAAAAGTTCGCCCTGTTTCTTGCGGCAGCGTTATACGGCTGCGCCTGTCGACAGAACTTCTGCTCCGATGCAAATGAAGCATCCCAGCGCTAAAACCAGCAGCAGCAGCAGATGAAGACCGAAACGTCCTCACTGGAGCGTGGGAGGCTGCGATCTCCAAGCCGGATCCGGTCGGCCAGCGCCAACTCATGGCCAACCCGGAGGGCGATTCAGGCCAGAGGGTTACTGGGCTAATGGAACTTATCACCTTCACTAACTCTATTAAACTTGTGTACAGTGCAGGAAAAGACGAAGGAACAATTAAGTACTGAGAAAGACGAGCGCTCGTCTTTTTTGGTTCTTCGCCCCTTCGTCTTTACCTGATCTGCACGCTAGTATAACATGGACTACCAACTAAGCCATACCGATACCTTTCTTCACTAACTAGCCGCTCATGACAAACGTTTCTTTCAAGTTCCAGTGCAAGATGTGCCGTCCACTACTGCATAACTGAATGGATTATTAAGTGTGAAGCCGGTATTTTTTTTTCCTTCAAGCTTTCCAGTGAGTGAAATACGCTGCAGAAACTTTTCGCGAGTACCAATATGACAGGGAACTTTTCTATCCTCACCCACCAATTAACTAATTTGTGATAAATCACTGCGTGCGTGGTTTAAATTGTTCCCGTTTTGTCGAAGTTCCCGCGCTGATCACTGCAAAATGTGTTGTACATAAAACCGGACCTTTCCTCGTATGTAGCGCCGCAACGTATAAAGGAAGTACGAAGAAACGAAGCTGTGCTGTTGTAAGTCAAGTCCCACAGGTTCCAAACTGATTCATTTTGTTCCGGTGTGGCGAAATTTTTCTGGCAGACGGAAAGATTTATAAACCTTTCCTTGCAAAAAAAAAAACGAACAATCATATCGAACAATCTATGTGCTTGTCCCTCTCATCACAATGAGAGGACCAAGCACATTATATTTATCTAAGTAAGAAAGCATATTTTTATATCAGCGCGCAAACTCACGCAGAAACAATGGGGGGCCTTGACTTCTATCCGGGAACTAGTCATAGGAACCTCAAAATCTATTTGAAGTATAAATGTGGTGGGCCACCTTCAAAAGTCAATATTTTTTTCGCGAGATCAATTTTGTTTTTGTTTTTTGTGGACGGCCAAACATTCACAAATATGTTGGAACAAAAATTATCCTCCCATCATCATTAGTTTGTGAGTTACTGCAAGTTTTTCATACCCCATGCTCGTCTAGCGAAACCGAAACCACATCGCGTTGCTTTCGAAAGTTAGTGTTGTTTCGTCTATATTGATGACATTCAAAATACTTAACCAATTTTTTTTTGACTGTTACGTAAGAGGATGTCATTAAATATAACTCGCTGTTTTTAATTGTTTTCACATATCTAAATACGGCCACAAGGGAGACGCACACCTTTTGCAAGCTCTGCAATCTTTGTTTACGTTTTTCTCAAAATAAGAATTTGCTCCAAATCATGTGACGCAAACTTTCATAACTTTTTTCTCGGTGTGTACTTTGAACTAGAATGTTTATCTACATGTTTATCTGTGCAGTGAACTAGAATAAGTGAAATTGATGGAATAATTTTGAATTTACAGCTGATTTTGCAAACAGGTTCTGTCTAAATTGGCTCTTTTTCTCCGTCTTTTTGGTTTTTTTTTTTAACATTACTTCCTTGATATTTACTGCATAATATTTATCCTAGTTCATTCCATAGCTTCTACCTTTAATTACACAAATGCTGTCAAGACGTTTATTAGCGGGCACTCGGCGACGGCGACAGTCAAAAGCGGGGCCGACTCTCTGCACGAGGAGCGTGCTCTCAGAGAAGAGGCGACCCACTAGAAGGCGCTCGAGAGGACGACCCATTACCGACTACGAACGCTTCGCTACAATTACCCCGGGTACGAAAAGGGAGCCGCCTGGCGACCTAGCAGCTTGTCACTATGAGCGGGTCATGGTAGGGCTTCAGGCGCTCCACGTTGACAATGTCGCGCCCTCGACGGCGCATGTCCGAGGATGGTTCGATGGGTTCGATCAGGTAGTTGACCGGGGATGTGCGTTCCACGACACGGTAGGGGCCTTCGTATTTGGGCAGTAGTTTGGAAGAGAGTCCAGTTGCAGTGGTCGGGACCGAGAGCCACACGAGCGCTCCAGGGAGGAACGTGGACTCAGAAGTGGTGGTGTCACCGCGAATGCTCTTCTGCCGCTCTTGTTCGTGCGTTGTAAAGGTCTTCGCAAGCTCGCGACATTCTTCAGCAAGCCTGGCTGTGTCCGAAAAAGGCGCACATTCAGATTGATCTGGCTTGTAGGGAAGGATGGTGTCGATTGTGTGCGACGGGTGCCTGCCGTGCAATAAGAAAAATGGTGAGAAACCAGTAGTGCTCTGAGAGGCGGTATTGTAGGCGTACGTCACGAAGGGCAGAATGGCATCCCAATTTGTGTGGTCGGCGGCGACGTACATCGAGAGCATGTCGCCGAGCGTGCGGTTAAAGCGTTCGGTGAGGCCATTCGTCTGCGGGTGGTAAGCAGTAGTTTTGCGGTGAACAACGTTGCACTCTTTGAGAATGGCTTCCACGACTTCCGACAAGAACACACGGCCTCGATCACTGAGCAGCTCCTGGGGCGGACCGTGACGCAGCATGAATCGTTGGAGCAGGAAGGAGGCCACATCGCGCGCTGTGGCCGCAGGGAGGGCGGCAGTTTCAGCGTATCGCGTGAGGTGGTCTACAGCGACGATGACCCAGCGGTTACCAGCGGATGTCAGAGGAAGTGGCCCATACAGATCGATGCCAACACGCCCAAACGGTCGGTCAGGGCAAGGTAGATGGTGCAGACCTGCCGGCGACAGGTGTGTTGAAGTTTTGCGGCGCTGACAGTCGATGCAGGAGCGAACGAACTTCTGTACGTAGCGGTACATGCCTCGCCAAAAGTACCGTTGGCGAATGCGGTGGTAGGTTTTCGATACGCCAGAGTGTGCACACTGCGGATCAGAGTGGAACAACTCGCATATGTCAGAACGCAGACTGCGGGGTATTACTAGTAGCCACCGGCGGCCGTCGCCGTTGTAATTGCGTCGATGGAGCAGGTCGTCGCGAACGGCGAAATGGTGGGCTTGACGACGCAACGCGCGAGTAGATGGTGTGGCTGACGGATCAGTCAGTAAGTCTATCAGTGAGGCAATCCATTGGTCCTTGCGCTGTTCGGTAGCAATGGTGTGAATGTCGATGGAAGAAACGGCAAATTGAGACACTGAGCTGTGGGCATTTTCGTCAGGCAAAGGAGAGCGCGACACGGCGTCGGCGTCAGCATGCTGGCGTCCGTTGCGGTACAGCACGCGGATGTCGTAGTCTTGCAGGCGAAGTGCCCAACGGGCGAGACGGCCTGAGGGATCCTTCAACGACGACAACCAGCACAGTGCATGATGGTCGGTGACAACATCGAATGGGCGACCATACAAATAAGGCCGAAACTTCGCAAGGGCCCAGATGATTGCCAGGCATTCTTTCTCCGTGACGGTGTAGTTGGTCTCGGCTTTAGTAAGCGTACGGCTTGCATATGCCACGACATATTCTGGGAACCCAGGTTTGCGCTGCGCAAGGACAGCGCCGAGGCCAACACCGCTGGCGTCCGTGTGTACCTCTGTAGGGGCCGTTGGGTCGTAGTGGCGTAGTATGGGAGGAGACGTCAACAAACGACGGAGCTGTGCGAAAGCGTCGTCGCACTGTGACGACCACGAATTGAGGGGCCCGTTGCTGCCAAGGAGCTTCGTCAGCGGCGATATGATAGTCGCAAAGTTTCGGATAAAGCGCCGAAAGTAGGAGCATAATCCTACGACTCTGCGCAGTTCCTTGACGGACGTAGGCTTGGGGAACTCTGTCACGGCCCGAAGCTTGGCTGGATCAGGGAGAATTCCGTCCTTGGACACGACGTATCCTAGTATCGTCAGCTGCCGTGCTGCAAATCGGCACTTCTTTAGATTCAGTTGTAGCCCGGCCTCGCTCAAACGCGTCAAAACATGCCGCAGGCGTTGAAGATGCGTGGAGAAGTCCGGGGCGAAAACGACGACGTCGTCGAGGTAGCACAGGCACGTGTGCCATTTCAAGTTGCGCAGAACGGTATCCATCATGCGCTCAAAGGTCGCGGGCGCATTGCACAGCCCAAACGGCATGACGTTAAACTCGTACAAGCCGTCGGGTGTGACAAACGCTGTCTTCGGTCGAGCGTCATCAGCCATGGGGACTTGCCAGTACCCTGAGCGCAAATCGAGCGATGAAAAAAATTCTGCTCCTTGCAGGCTGTCAATGGCGTCGTCTATTCGAGGTAGGGGATAAACGTCCTTACGGGTAATCTTATTGAGTCGTCGGTAGTCCACACAGAACCGCACAGAGCCGTCCTTCTTCGCAACGAGAACGACAGGAGAAGCCCACGGGCTGTTTGAGGGTCGAATAACATCGCGGCGAAGCATGTCTTCGACTTGCTCGTTAATTACACGACGCTCTGCTGGCGATACGCGATATGGACGTTGCCGCAGTGGTGGTTGGGTGCCAGTGTCGATGTGATGCGTGACAGCAGACGTGCGGCCGAGAGAAGTTTGCGCGACATCGAACGAAGAACGAAATTCTTCCAACAGGCATAGAAGCTGGGAACGCTCGACCGATGTAAGGTTGTCAGCAATCGAGGAACCAAATACATCAGCGGGTGACGAATCAGATGTGGAAACAGCACTGAGCGAACGGGAGCTGGCGCAGTGCGTGTCACCCGGTGCGTCCATAACTTGTGCGTCTTCGAGGGCTTCCGCTCTGCCGAGACATTCCCCTCGCACCAGTGTAACAATGTACGGGGATGGGTTCGTAACAAAAATATCGGTGTCGCCCTGAGTGACTTGCACGGTCGCAAATGGCACCAGCAAGCCTTTCCTGTTAAAAACGCGGTCAGATGGAGAAAGGAGTGCAACGGTGTCAGCTAGACCGGTGCAATAGACTGACACAGCCGTTGACGAGTTTGCAGGAAGTGTCGTGTCGTCTTTGACGAGTACCTTGGTCGCAGCCGGTAGACTGTCCGCCGGCGTCAAATCTGGGAATGGTGAGAGCTCTATTTCGGCTGGTGCGCACCGAATTATGGCGTCGTGACGTGCGAGAAAATCCCATCCCAGGATGACGTCGTGGGAGCATGAACAAATTATGATGAATTCGACGGCGTACAGAGCGTCCTGAATCATGACACGGGCGGTGCACACCGCTGTCGGATGAATACTTTGGGCGCTGGCTGTACGGAGGGAGAGCCCGGAAAGTGGCGTCGTCACTTTTCGTAGTAGTCGGCTAAATTTAGCGTCCATAACGGATACAGCAGCTCCAGTGTCTACAAGGGCCGATGTGCGCACACCATCTACAAACACGTCTACTACGTTTGATGGGCTTTGCTGAGGGCTTTGGCAGTTCGATAGCGTCGCAGCCCTTGCCTCTTGGACTGCGACGGCTAGTTTTCCTGTTCTCGTGCGACCGGACGAGGCCGCATCGGCGACAGTGATCGGCGTCGTGGGGACGGTGAACGGCGGGTAGATGAAGCTGGGCGTGACGTCGGCGACATAGGCGGCGGCGGGTCGTAATACGGGCGGCTGGACTGGTTGGTGACGGTTGATCCGACTCGAGGCGGCTGCACGCGGTTGCAATAGCGGGCGACGTGACCGGCCCAACCGCACGCAAAGCAGATGGGGCGGTTGTCGGCAGTGCGCCATCGGCTTGCCGGACTAGGTCCCATCCATGTCGCAGGACGCGAGGGACGGGGCGACGGCTGATATGACTGCATGGTGGTCTGCAGTCGAGGCGTATGAATGACGTCGGCGTACGCAGCCGGCACACTCGCTTCGAAGGCCGGAGGCCTGGCGACGGCCCCGGCGTAAGTTAGCGGGGGCACCACAGGGAGCGCTGGGGGCGGCCTGGCTGCAACTTGCGCGTAACTGAGAGGCGCAGGCGCTGGAGGGGGCCGGTGGTATTCCGGCATGACCTCCGCGATTTCCTGCTCGATTGCCCGGCGTAGGGGAGGCAGCAGTGTGGTCGACGGCTGCTCAACATGCTGTGGGTGAGCGAAGGCCAGTAGAGAAAACTGGCGGGCAATTTCCTCGCGCACGAAGGACTTGATCTCGGCGAGTAAGACGGAGTGGTCCGACGTGGCCGACAAGCCAGCGAGATCGGCGTCGCGTGATGGAGGTCGACGCGTCATCAGCCGCTGCCGGCGCAGCTCCTCGTAGCTTTGGCACAGTGTGATGACCTCTGCCACAGTGCGAGGGTTTTTGGCAAGCAGCATGGTGAAGGCATCGTCGTCGATGCCTTTCATAACGTTCCGGATCTTGTCGGACTCGGACATTGTCGCATTGGCTTTCTTGCACAAGTCGAGCACGTCTTCAATGTAGCTCGTGAAAGACTCGCCGGCCTGCTGGGCTCGTTCACGTAAACGCTGTTCGGCTTGCAGCTTGCGAACGGCAGGACGGCCAAACACGTCGATGATGGCGGTCTTGAAAGCCGACCACGTAGCGAAATCGGATGCATGGTTGTTGTACCATAAGCCAGCCACACCCGCGAGGTAGAAAACGAGGTTGCTCAGTTTGCCTGCCTCGTCCCATTTATTGGGGACGCTCACACGCTCGTAGATCGCGAGCCAGTCCTCGACGTCGGTGCCATCCGCGCCGGTGAAGACAGGAGGGTCGCGGATGCGGGGGACACCTGGACATGGCGTCGGCGCAAGAGGAGGCGTTTGCTGGGCGGCGTCTTGAGTCATGGTAGCAGGCACGGTACGGGATCGAAGCTCCAAGGGCATCGAATGCGGACCGTAGTTGTTGAAAGGGCACAGCACTCTCCACCAAATTGTCAAGACGTTTATTAGCGGGCACTCGGCGACGGCGACAGTCAAAAGCGGGGCCGACTCTCTGCATGAGGAGCGTGCTCTCAGAGAAGAGGCGACCCACTAGAAGGCGCTCGAGAGGACGACCCATTACCGACTACGAACGCTTCGCTACAATGCCAAAGCTTTGCTCAGTTAAGACACCCATTAGTCACTTTTCATGGCTGGCGTGACTACCAATTTTTAATGCAATTTTTGACAAATATTACCTTCCAGTAAATAAATAATCAATATTTCGCGCTGTAAATGACTGGGTAAGTTAAATAAGACATGCTTGTTTTGAACAAAAAGTGATTTCAACGCTGGCTTTTCCTAATTTTTTTTTCTTTTGAGTGGCCTACCACCTTAAGCGAATTCTTTCAAATTTTATATGTGTAATTTAAACACGGGTCTCTTTCCTAAAATCGGGAGTTATCTCTATTTAACTCTAATATGTGGCGTCCAGTTGGTTTTATTGCAAAGTGGCACTGCCTGTGAGCGAGCCAAGAAAGCAGCTCATAGAACCAAAGCCACACGCCTCACAAGCTTCCCGCGTGTAAAAAAAACGTATGGCAGCACCACTACAATGAAAACAGAAGTAGTGCGCAGCACGGGCCCCCAGCGATTCCCGTTCGTAAACTTCCGAGAGCAGCTTTTACCAAAGCGTCAATGACTCCAATGTTTGAGGTGAGCATGTAGGGTTTCCCCGGCGCGAGTATAATCTAGTTAGGCAGATTCACAAACTCGGTGTACTGAGCGCGTGCTATTTTGTGCTGCGCTTTATCGACTTCCTGTTTGTTACGGCAGTTGAGATACGCGTCGCCTGCAGCGAGTTTCGTCGGGCTGTTTCCCCTATGATATGTAGTGACGCAGCGACGCAGCGTCGACGCAGACAAAGCGCAGGGGGAGGGGCAGTTGCTCGCTAGGTGAGGCAGTGGCGCCCACACTTGCGCCCCGCCGGAGTCAGCCCTATGTTTCCGAAAATTTTTAGCGATTTCAAGTTAATTATTGCGATTACTTCGCGGCTATTTCTGTTGTATTATTTTACTCCTCGTTCGCTCATTTTAACTCGTGTTTGAGCATTGCTAGCTTTGTTATGGCCTGTATTGAGCTCTTTACTGTGAGCGTGATCACGCCACATGAGATGAATGGACGACAGGCCGGTCCCCTAAAGTGCTCCGCACATAAAAGAGCTGCTGGAATATACTGTACTACATTGGCACGCAAGCTGGGCGTGATGGAGTTATCATGATCATCACACCACGCTTGCCAGCACAATGTTGTTTTTCTCGTCGACGGCGGTGGGATGAGCAGGGAAGAGCCGAACTCAGACAGACCTAAACTAAGGCCTAAGGCAGCTGACAACGCCTCTGCTGAGGAAGTCACGCATCTTAGTGGTCGTGCATTGGCCTGTTTGTTGCCGCCTAGGTTGCAGTGCCTCGTATGAGGAGCATGTCGGAGTACATTGAGCGGACATATATTTTTGCCGGTAGGGAATTTAACGAAGAAGAAAAACACCTATTGCCTGCCTACATTATGAACATGCTTATTATGTGCTCAGGGCCGCCAAGCGTAGCCTTTAAATATGAGCAATTCTGCCCCTAAGCTGCATGTATTATGGTGTGGCTCAGTTTGTTTCGCTTGCGGTCGCCATTTGTAGCAGAAATCAGCCCTGTCGGCGTTCCTGCGCTGAAAGTAGAATAGATATTGCGAATCAAAAGGCTACGTTTTAAAGCTATCGCTTCCGAGGGGAACTACTCTGAATTTAGATAATCCACACCTTTCTAATCCCGCGAAGAGAAAGAGTGGGAATACTTGTTTCCGATTCCTTTGAGATATTCACTGCCAGACAGTTAGCTTACTCTGGTGCTCCCCTGTGCTTAGCTTATTTATTTCTGCATACTGCAGCTAGGGCTACCAACTCTTGAATGAAGAAAGTCGGGGTGGGGGGGGGGGGACACTAACCTGGGAAGCCAGCGAAATCATTTTTTTTTTGCAGTATCTTCCAGACAAATTCGTAGCTTCTTTGTTGTTGCGGCCTCTTGAAGTGTTAGTTGAGCTGGCTACGTGCAGCTAGCAACGCTTCCTCTTGCTGGAGAATGCACTCGTAAAAGTTCTCGCACTTGACGCGAAAGTTCAGCTAAAGTGGCTAAAAGCCCCCTCACAGCCACCGCAACATTGCGTCGTGTGTGCGATTCGTGCGAACTTCGTGTTCCGTAGTGTGACGCAGGTTGTCGGGTGTTTGTTGGGTGACTTGTAAATTTTTAACTCGATGGTCCGGAACAAATCTGTGACATATCGCTTTCCCGACAGGGATGGCACGGGACTCGGGAGGCTGTATGAAAGGTCGGGACGTTTCCTCAAAATCCGGAACGGTTGCTAACCATAACTATAGCTCATCATAAGCTATGGCAGCAACGGCGACAACGTCACTTGTCGATTTCAGACAGAAAATTAGTTATTGGCAAGGCGCGAGCATTTCCGGGCCGTTCATTCCAGCGTTCAATCCTTCAAGGACAGTTGCTATACTTGTACAAGTCAGTTGCAAATTTAAGTTGCAGAAGGTTACGATTGTGCGAACTACGAGTACAGGAAGATTGAGCAACCTTGAAGGATTTATTTAAGCGGGTACAGCGGCGGGGAGTTCCTTAAAGCGTGCAGGAACCTTGAACTTTCGTAATGGCAACGTGTTGCCAGAGCGAATAATTTGTGATTAGAGAGATTGGATGAAGGTTAAAAGTCCTTATCGAAACGACGGCAGATAAGACGAACAGCTTTCTTTTGCACAGACTCAATCGTGTTAATGTCGTTTTTATTAAATGGGTTCCAAATTGTATATGTATATACAAGGATGGGTTGATCAGTGTTCTGTATGTGAGCAGTTAGGTTGCTTCAGGGGCTACACGAAAGGTGCGCTAAAGACAAGGCAGATTTTTTTAATGATTTATTGCATATTATGACAACATGCTTGCTCCTAGAAAGATTGTCATTGAATAGAAGCCCTAGACACTTATACTCTGGTATCTTCAGTAAAAAAGGTTTATTGTAAAAGCACTAGAAGAACTAAGGAGTTAAACGCATAGTGAATGCCATTGAAACAGTTCATGTGAAGGTTATTTTCATTTGCCAGGCGTTGCACCATGGGCAATGGTGTGAGAATGCGTCATTAAGAAGAGTATGGTCTTCAGGAGAGTTAATAATGAGGTAGAATACGCAATCATCGGTATATAGACGCATGTTAGTGGTTATGTTTTGTGGCAAGTCATTATTGTGATGTCGAAAGAGGAGAGAGCCAAAGGCTGTACCCTGCGTCACGCCAGAGGAAAAATTAGCGATAGGGCAGTCAGAAGTGTCATAGTGTACCTACATACTGGGAACCATCTGACAAAACTGGCAATCCAGTCTACGAGTTCAGGATTATTTAGAATGAGGCTGAGCTTAAACAGTAATTTATTATATATAGCAGTGTGGAAAGCTTTGTACACATGTATAAAAACTGTGTCAACTTGTGCACCAAGATCTAGTGCTTTAGCGATGGTACACGTGAATTCGACTGATTCATACTTAGGACTGTACAGCGCGCACAAAAAGGAACAAGGGACAACAAGAAGCAAACAGGACAAGCGCTGACTCTCAACTGAATTTTTACTTAGGACTGTGAGCGCTGCACAGTCCTAAGTATGAATAAATACCAACTCGCTCAATTTTCTATACTAAGTCGACTGAGTTGTGGTGCTAACATCACGACAAACACCATGCTGGCAATTACTTAGCATGTTATTGGTTTCTTGGTAATCCATAATATGTGTGTAAATTGTATGTTGGAGTAGTATGCAGGAGTGAAATGTTAGAGATATCAATGAAACGCAGTGGACTCGGCGTAATGCCACAATTTTTCGCAAAAGTAAACCGCTCTACGAAAGAAAAACGGCGCGTCTAAAGAAGGCTAATCAATTCATTCTTGGAATTTAAATAAACTGCACAGTGTCTTTAGAGAGTCCCGGTAACAGACATTTGGGAATTAAAGCTTCAGTTCTTTGAAATATTCATATGCAGGCTCTTATAAATGCACACCGAAAATTGTAGTGCTATTGACGACAATTTTAACGAGGCTGCAATGAATAGCGCTCAATATCAATAGGTTCGGCGAAGCTCGGAAATTCCAGGCATGCATGAAGGGGCTATTTCATTTTTTTATCGAACTGTTGGCGCCCAAGTTTCACTATGTGCAGTAAGGCTGATTGAAGGAAAAATATACGCAGTTTTCGATGCTTCGCTGGAAACTTGTACAATCTTCCTGACTCCTCAATCATGTGTCATAACAGCAAATAAGTGTTTCTCAAGTGTTACGTGCCCAAACCACGACATCAATGTTGGGGCAGACTGCGGATTGTTTTGACCACCTATAGTTTACGAATATACACCAGAATCGAAGGATACAGCGATTTGTCGCATTTCGAGCAGACGAAAATGCGGCGGCAGTGGCAGGTGCCTGAAACCGCGACCTCGAGCATAGCAGCCCAACACCGTAGTATCTAAGCTACCACGGCGTGTTTCAAAGCGACGGAAAGCGCTTCCAATTGTGCCATAACTGTGTCCGGAATAGCGTGAAAAGTATCTTTCTTTACGTAGTGGTCAAAGCTTTATTCTAGCAAACGCATAAACTATTGTAATGTTTTTAAAGGGACTCTGCACGTTTAATCTTAATGAGATCCACTCAGTTGAGTTAGGTGTAGAAGTATACCCAGGCTGCAGAATCATATCTATCATAAAATTATAATACGTGGAAATAATAAGAGTATAAAGGAAGGGAGAATTACACTGCTTTCTCTTACGGCACGTGTGCACCGTAAGTACATTTCTCATCCACGCTCGTTCTTAAGCGGACCTTACGTATAAATCAGATAAGCTCGATGTCGCCGGTGGCGTTGGCGCTCAGCTGCGGTGGTCTCTGCTTCTCCTTGACGATGAGCTTTCTTTGGGCCGCTCGTGTTGCCAGTGAGTGCAGCAATCTGTCCCAGAAGTTCGGTTCGCCCCAGCGCAGGTAGTTCGCTGAGCGCACGTACAGCCGCAGGTCTTCATCGAGCTGACTAGGCTCAACCTCTTCTACCAGGACAATGACGAGCCGGTTTATGTTGTCATGCAGAGCGCGCTGGTGCGCCAGCCGGAACTCCAAGCGGCACCACTCACTCACCAGGAAGTTCCTGCGGCGCAATCCGCAAATCGTGAATTTAAGCAAATTGTAATGACACAGTTATCTGTTGCAGACATGTGCACGCACATATACGCAGCGGCTTTCACATGAAAGGAGCCGTACCAGTGGCAGGAGTAAATAATGCAACTGTCAAAATAAAATTTCTTTATACTTGTCGTTCCAAAACCGTGATATAATTGAGTGACGCCGCAGTGGAGGGCTGCGCAAATTTTCACCATCCAGTGTTCGTTAACGTGCACCTAAATCTAAGTACACGGCCGTTTAGTACGCAATTATGCTGCGCCTGGGCTTACCTGCAAAACGGATTTCTTACGCTCTATGATACAGCGTCATCTTTTGCAATCATTGCCGCTCCCTGAAGACAATAGCGAAGAGAGGCAGTTACGGCAGGCACACATTGTTGTACAAGCACCATATACTTCAAAGCCACTATCTCTCATTCTTCTATACAAATATTTAAAAAATAATGAGACAGGCAATTTATTCGAAAACAGCATACGATTTTTTTTACATACGAGGTGATTCTTTACTGCTCTTGGTCATGATATGCAGTGCGCCAGAGATTTCGTGTCTATATCTCGATTAGCATGCTAATTGTTCAGTGATCTGTTACATGATATCATCCTGTGCAAGATATCCCATGTCTTCGTCCGGCCTTCCCGCCGTTAGCCTAAGCTTCCTCATCTGTTACAAAGTGATTTGAAACTTCGTACCATTTCATTCAATTGTAGGCGCTTTCGCTTCATTATGAAACGACCAGCAAGCCGTGATCGTATAGCTATGGATGCCTGTTTGCGGAAACAAGGCTTGAGCTATATTCCGAATCGTAGCAACCACATTCACATTGAGTAGCTTTCTTTGCTTGCACGAAGACGAAACAAGTAGAGAAAAGATCATGACATCGAAAAGAGGAGGGGCTTTATTCTTATCCTTGATCAGAAAACAGAAAGCACGGTGCTCACACGAAAAGTCGAAAATTTTTGGCGAATTTCGAGCTCTTTATCATGAAATAAACTCGAGAGAAAGAGAGACTCTTATTGGAAGAACAGAAATTTTTGCCGGGGTCTATATACTGCTGGCATGCTACTCTGATAGAGATGGGGGATGGGATTAAAAGACTCCAGAGAAGAGAGGGAAGAAAATAATAATAACAAGAAATAATATAAACAAAAATACAGCAGATCCCACGCGCTGTGGGAATCGATGTAATGCGAAGCAGCCAGCGAAGAGCTGCATACATGGGCTTGCTTGTCTTTCAAGCAAATGAAGTCTTTCATGTCGTGACATCTACTCCACTATATATCCTACGTTTGTCATGCATGCATCCATCTAGAATCTGGTATATACAATGCTAATCAAACGTATTCTGGTATAAACGATGCATGACGTATCATTTGCGTTCGTCAAGCACTCATGTCATGCCATACCAATATTGGTATATATCCAGTCAACCAAACGAGCAGGACAGTGTCATGTAAGCCATGCCGTAGATATCATGCATGTAAGGATTTTTTCATGTTACCACCTGTCATTTATGTCAGCTGGTAAAACAGGACATTTTTGACAAGTGAAACGGTGATAACGTGACATTTGTGGCAAGTGAAACGGTTAAGTTACCACTTGTCATTTATGCTCGTCATACAGTCACATCCCACAACACCAAATTTGGTACATATGAAGCTAGGGAAACGGGCGCGAGCGTATCATGAGAGTGACATGTAAGTCATGCTGTACATGACATGCATATCATGATTTTTAAGTTAACTCCTGAAATTTATGTTTGCCACACTTTCGCGTCACAGAATGCCAAATTTGGTACATGTCAAGCTTGCGAAACGGGCGCGAATGCATCATTAGCGTGGTATGTAAATCATGCTGTACATGTCATGCACTTCATAATTTTCATGTCCCCACCTGTATTATGTTTGTCATTAAGGCATGTCACGCAATACTGATTTTGGTGTGTATCAATTAGAGCTGTGCACGGGCCGTATTTCCGAGCCCGAGCCCGGCCCGGGCCCGTTGACTTTGTCGAAGGCCCGCCCGAGCCCGACGGCAAAGGGCTGCGAGCCCGCCCGGCCCGGCCCGGCGTACGAAAACACAATCCCGGGCCCGGCCCGGCCCGGCCCGGCTTTTTGAAGGATCGCTGCGAAAACAAAACATCGTTGTCCGGTAATTTGCCATTTTATTGAACATATAAAATATGATGAAACGGCACAAGACGAACCGTCTCTATTGCACAGATTGCAAATTGTCGCGCAAAAACAGCAAGCAATCCACCGATTCCGGCTTATACGATGTGCGGCGCTTTTACATTATGTAGCCCGCCGAACTGAAGTTACGTGCGCTGCTTGCACTCGTCGCCGGAATTGCTAATATCTTTTTGCCAGCCTGGCAAGCTTGGCATATCTCTGCTGCTTGTTTTTTCCAGAAGACTAAAACTTCAGATGGACAGGAGGGCGATTCCATAGAGATAATGGGAGAGCTCATCTTTTGTAACTGCTACATTCTCACCACTGTCGCTCCACTCGCCGAACAACTGCAATGGAAAAGAAAAGCGGAAAAGGCGCTGTATGCGTGCTGGAAAACAATTCCCGCTCATTCTCTATGTTTCGGGCTTGAGTCGGGCTTTGCGCCGGGCCTGAGTCCGGCCCGATAAAACTCCAAGCAGCCCGAGCCCGGCCCGGGCCCGAGGTGAAAAGACGTCAGCCCGCCCGAGCCCGGCCCGCGGGCCGGGTCGGGCTCGGGCTTTCGGGCTACCCGGAGCCCGTGCACACCTCTAGTATCAATCTACCAAACCGGCCGCGAGCACTCCATGAGTATGGCATGTAAATCAAGCTCTACATGACAACCATAACACGATTTTTATGTTACCACCTGCTGTTTATGTTCGTCATAAAGTCACGTCGCGCAATTCTAAATTTAGTATATATCTAGCTAGCGAAATGGCCGAAAGCCCACCATGGGCGCGGCATGTAAGTCGTGCCGTACAGAATATGCATGTCTTGATTGTTGTCTTAGCACCAGTCCGTTATCTCGGTCATAGAGAAATGTGCCGTCATACATTTTTGGTATATATTCATTTAACTAAACGTCCACTAGCGCCCCGACAACATGTCATGTAAGTCATGCTGTACATGACATGCGTGTTATCATTTGCATGTTACCACTGTCATTTATCTTCGTCATACAGTCGCGTTGCCCTATACCAATTTTGGTGCATATCAAGCTAGCGAACCGGCCGCGAAAGCAGCTTGAGCGTGGCATGTAAGTCATTCCGTACATGACATGCACGCCATGATTTTCATGTTATGACCGATCATTTTTATGTTCGTCATACAGAAATGCCTCGTCATTAATTTTGGTATATATCGATTTAATGAAATGACCGCGAGCGCCCCCGAAATCATGTCATGTAAATCATGCTGTACATGGTATGCATGTCATGATTTGCCCGTGAGGACCTGTCACTTATGTTCGTCATACACTGTTGTCATGCCGTACCAATTTTAATGTATATCAAGCTAACTAAGCTGCTGCAGGAGCACCAAGACCGGAGCATGTAAATAATGCTCTTCATTACATGCATATCATGATTTTGTGTTACGATCAGTGACGTATTTTCGTCATATAGTCATGTTATACCGTACCAATTTTGGTACACATACCGTTAACGGAACGGCCAGGAGAGCACAGAGTCGTAGGCGGATAGATAGATAGATAGATAGATAGATAGATAGATAGATAGATAGATAGATAGATAGATAGATAGATAGATAGATAGATAGATAGATAGATAGATAGATAGATAGATAGATAGATAGATAGATAGATAGATAGATAGATAGATAGATAGATAGATAGATAGATAGATAGATAGATAGATAGATAGATAGATAGATAGATAGATAGATAGATAGATAGATAGATAGATAGATAGATAGATAGATAGATAGATAGAACAGCATGTCAATTCGTTAACACGTTTCCAAAGAATGCTAATATACTCCCGAATAGGCATCTAAAGTGATTCTTGCAAGACCGGTTTCATAACCTTGACGTGCTCCTTTTAGTGGAGAGGAGCAAGGAATGAGCAATTACTGCGCATCATTAAACTAACTCTTGTACTCTCGACTGCCAGGTCTCACACATCACACCAGGCATAGATAAACGCAATATTTTTGCCACGGCAGTAAATCTTACCCATATATATATATCTTCAGCAGTTATGCTGACAGAACCGTCTCTTCGTGCAGCTGTCACGGTGCGAAACCCATCGAACTGCCTCAGAGTATTTTTATGCGTATTTGCACATCACGTACACGTCCTTTAGGTTTGGATTCCTGGCCGCACGAGCTTAGCAAGTGTTGAGGCTGCGGACGGCCTGGTAGCAGCATCGATAAAAAGCCCTGCCCCAAAGGTTGTGAGATTTTCTCCGCATAAGATAATGGCACAACATTGTTGTTTAAATAGAAGCATCCTCATTCGTAAATGCTAGACAATGCAGATCTTCATCACCTTCGGTGCCCTCTCCACAGCGGATGCCATAGCACTAAAATTTTGAATCTTGATTCAATTGAAACTTCGTCACCGACTTGCACCATTAAATTTATCTTCGCACAAGACTGTTTCCGTTTCTTTCCTTCAAGGCAGCCCGTACGATGAACTAGAAACTATCCAACACTTCTTCATTGAATGTATACTGCCTTTAAGTCAGATAAACCGCTTCTCGAAACCACCTATGAAAATTGCGGCTACACGTTATTTTTACTGCGATGATCTCCCTAGGCGCGCGGAAATGGGATTACTGAAGCAATGCGTCACATTGGGTTAATTGGTAATCCATCTTCAACAAAGAGCGCATGACCGGACAACAGACAAAGAAAGGAAAAAAGACAGGCACTGACTTCCCACTGAGGATTTACTGAGAAACGCGCATCTATATATGTGAGCATACCACATCACGTGAGCGCACGCAAACACTAGCGTAACAAGCATCAATAAGTAAGGCAGAAAAAGCTTATTGGTCATAACGAAATACACAGTGTTCAAAAGCACAAGAAAAAGCAACGAAAAGCATCTCAGAGATGTGTATGATTATTTACGCAGTCAAGATTTTCCAGTTCTTTTGAAGTCAAGAAGGCTTGCTGCATGTGCCGACAAAGTCGTGCGCAGCGCTGACTCAGCAAGCTATATTCAAGCGTTACTCGATCCCGGAGGAACACGCTAATGATTCCTACGAATAATGTTCGTATCATCGCATCATAGCGTGTACTTAGTTTCGATAAAACTGACGTCTGTCCACCAACGTTAAAGCTGACACTGCGTCAGACTCTAAGATACACTTTTACCGCCAGTCGACGTGCCTGGTAAGCATACAATATGCGCACAATTGCTCCATTTACAAAAACCACATCGATCCACCTCATGACGCTTGGTTCAAAGCTAAAAGTGCAGCATAGGCGCTACTCGCTGATTGCTTCCCGCTAAATCTATTCCCGCAATGCGAGGTGTCTGCCAGAATATTTAGTGCCTGTTTTTCGTCTCTCGTAGTCATGACTCTCCGACTTCTTTCCATATGGGAAGCCTACATTAAATTTTTTCCTAGTGACACACCGATGAAGACGCACATACTCACTGGGTAAGGACAAGAAGCGTCCTGCGCGAGCAAGCGACAGCGTCGCGTATGATGTCCTGGAGAAGGTAGCCGCCTTTGAAGTTGCGCTCGTAAATGCAGTAAGAGAAGCCCATGGCCTCCAGTCCCGGAAGGATTTCGTCATGTATCCAGTGGATGTCTTTGCTGCTGAACGAGACGAACACGTCGAACAGCTTCTCCGTGTCGTCCTCTCCGATGCACCACACCAAACCAGAAATGCAATGGCCACGCAGCCATGTCCTTAGAACGTGCTTGTAGCGCAGATAAGTGGCTGATAGCGCCAACAGAACCACCAATAGACCTGTTCGCCCACAAACAAAGCACATACTATGCTGACAGTCATTTGTACAGCCATACATGCTTGCCTCCACGAACATAAAACAAACAACATTGTGCTTACAAAAATGGGTGAGCATCATTTGCGTATCCGAAAAGACTTTTACTCTGCCTACTGAAATAATGCCGCATTCACTTAGTACAAGTATAAACAACAGCAATAAACAGATGTTATCCATACCTCCTCTCTGCAATTTACTTTAACACGTATGCTGACGCCTTGCCTATCGAATGTCGTGACTAAAGTTGAGAGCCTGTCCCTAAGACATCCTGAACCCTTTGGATATAATGAACAAATAATAATACCTAGCTGCACAAAACATCGTTAGGACTTTTATTTTCTTCTAGAAGAGCTCAGAGTGCAGCCGTATCTTACTAGTGACCCGCATTCGAGAGCACGACGTGATGCCAGTCTCTCTTCTGCAGTGACAGCATGATCATTTGCTTTGCAAAGGCGCTTGACGCCTCCTACCAGGCTCTGTATTGACCTCTGGTTCTTAGGCGCTCTCGTAGTACACTGCGCAGTACCATACCACCTTTGTTCTACGTAACCTTACCGCACTGGCCCTGTTATGGTCACCCACAGTGACTGCATTCGCTCCATGAAAGACCGTATCTGCCATCCGACACATCTGCTCCCCAGCGCAATTGCGTGTCCTGACCAGCAAGAGTATTGCTCTACCCCATGTACGTAGAAGGGTCAGAATAGGAATTACCACGGAAGCCAACTTCGTATGGCTTAGATTAGGCAAGGATATTCGCGTTTCAACTGCAAGTTAACTGCATCGACCAATCTTAAAAAGTGATCACTTATCATGTATTATCTTACGGTATTCTTCAAGCTGTTTTACTTAGCTAATCGTCATTACACACGTACACAACACACAACGTTCAAAACTTTCCAGAAGCTCACAGAGGACAAATAATACGTACCGAACGCCACCAGGAGGTACACCACTCCTCGTGGTATTGCTGCTGGGCAGAGGTCATTCTGGCCCAGGGTGACGAACTTTTTTTCTGACACGAGTGTGCCGGAACTTCTTGCGCACATAATGTCGCTGGCGTCCCGAACCTGTTCAAGGTAAGCGATAGACGAGAGCCGCATCATAAAGCTAATGCACAGATCAGGCAACGAATATATGTCGCTCCAGAGATCGTAGGCGACTAAAGCACACCCCTTGTCCGCTGATGTTTTTGTTCAGATATAAAACCATTCAACTAATACACACGGAAGAGCCCAAAAGCTCTGAGAGCAAGCAATAAATGGGAGGAAATCCTGTTCAAAGTATTCTAATACGCGTGTAGCGAATCGTTCTAGCCGCCCATAACTTAAAACTCTATTACACTCAACACTCCCCCTCCACGCATGAAAATAGCCAGAGCGGTCATCCATGGTTATTCTTGAGAAATGTGTGACTTTACCTGACGGCTCTTGTAGATGCCAAATCAGATACTGGTCTTGGTGACTCGCAGTTCACCACACCTTTATAAAATCGACGCTCGCAACGTTCATCCATAAAGCAGCGTTTCTGTACACGTTGCTTGCATGAGCAGTATGCTTCATAAGCTCGCCATCTTGAACGCCTAGACATCCACGGTATCCAAAAAAGGCAATTTCTCGAATGAGGAGATACGCGCGGCTCAGTGGCCGTTCTTTTCCCGTCAGTGTCGGCAGGAACAACGTTGTTCTAAGCAAAATATAGCAAGCAAAGGCAATATTTTTCAGTAGTAGCCATAGTTGTCAAGCACCAGTCACCAACTGCTAAGAGTTAACGAACGTTACTCAGTGCTGGCCAGCACTAGCCGGCAGTAAGCTAGCCGACAGCAAGCACTAGCCGACAGTAAATGCGCTCACCGCGTGTTCGTGAAGATGTATCCATTGTCTGAAGCTGTAAGCAGCGCAGTCGCAGGTGTAATGGTTGCGAGACAGCCAGATGAAAGTGAGGTTGAGATTCGTGACGAGTAATAACGGCAACCGCTTTAGCTTGTTGCCGCGTAAATCGAGGGTATGTACTGTTTTCGGAATAGAGGTCACGTTGATACTCAACAGCGCATTGTCTTTCAGTGACAGTACTTGCAGATGAGGTGCCGCTCTTGTGATGTTGTCATCCAGGACACGCAGTTGATTTCCGCTCAGATCCAGTTGCGTCGTACCTTCCGGCAATAACTTGGGAATCCTGCCGACAGTCGCCGACGAGCAATTCACACCGATTTCTCGACCTCCGAATGTTCCTATAAGGCACTCACACCGGCATCCAGGCTCGCACTCATCTTCCCACATGAGAAAATTTTCTTTTGCTAATATTCCCAGTGGCTTTCCTTTTAGCCACCGCGGTTTTGCGCACGTCGCGATTCCTCTCAGCTGAATTTCGCTGTCCTCGTCTATGAGCCAAGCCAGTCTGCAGTCGCAGGTCAAAGGGTTGTCTAAATGAAGAGAAAGAAGAAGAGAATACTAGATGAAATAAAACGTTCAATCTAAGGCATTCCTCCTCAAACAAATGTAACGTTTTGTGCACTTATCACCAGAACTATGTAAAAAAAAATACCGTTCGATCGTCACTTGCAGGTTTAAAAAACTCAGTTTCGCCACAAGGACGAAGCAATGAATGCAAATCAACAAAATGAATTTCGCGAAAAAAAAAGTGGTCGCCATCCCGCCTTGCGAACGTGAATTCCGAGCGAAGCTGTATCAAACACCACACATGCTTATGGAGGGAGGGTATGTTTTATTATTACTTTAAAGTAGTGGTAGTGATGTTCGCTTTGTTGTCGCTGTGGTGGACCGTGATTGGTGCCGCCGCGGCCATTTTCAGCAAGTTGAACTTGTTCCTTTCGTCTATCATTATATTCACGCCGTTCTTCTGGTGTCTTTAAGTGATAACCGGCCAAGCTTTCCGTACAGATGGTTAAACAGCGGAGCCAAAACATGCGGCCCCGGTGTTTGTCATCGGGGTAATGCCGACTTTTCAGCTCTTGGTAAGGATGGTTAACAACAGAAGCCGCAACGCGCGGCCCCTAATCGGTGTTTGGCACCAATGTGTTTTCTTGTTAATCTTTGGTTGACCAGTGTGGTGAGTAGTGCGATGTGCCCAATTTCTCTGGCACGTAGGCTGCATCGAAGTTTTATGTTTCCAATCATATTTTCCGAATTTTCCGTCCAACAAGAGGCCTAAATCTTCGCTGCAAAAAAAGAACTGGCAGGTCAATCCTTCAGGAAACGCAGTCGCTGGATTGAATGAGTGACCTTTTTGCTGCCTATGGCTTCAACGTAAACATTGTGACGAGTGCGCAGCACGTACGGTAGTGTGAGACATCTACTGATCCCCTGGATTGACACGCGCGCGACCACGCCCTATAGGTCGAAGTATGTATTTTCTGGCGGCAGAACACAGTCCACGTCCTACTCCTATCTGCATGCGCATTTCACGCAACGAAGGCCGGGCAGTGCGTTTCCTCTCGGCGTGAGCAGGGATCGACGGCAGCCGTCGCACGCTATAACTCACACATAGACCACAGGACGCGCGGGGCGATTTTATCAATTTTGACTTTTTGCGGAAGATCGCGGCGGCGATGACGCAACGGCAAATATGCCCCTAGAGTGTCCATATAACTGCTATCGCAATAAAATCTAGGCAAGCTAGAAGACTCGCGAGACCATTCACTTCAATATATTTATAACAGCTCGCAGTTTTGAGTGATCCGAAGTCGTTGTACTCAGTTGCTCAACAGTGTGTTACCTGGGATGCTGGAGTCACAAGAACGTCGTCTTTAATTTCGAAGTGATCTAATGTCAGAAGCAACACCCTACAAAGAACTACAATGCTTATAACACAGCAAATGGCGGATCATACGCCGCTCAATACGCTGCTCATTCAACGAACCAACCTCGTATTGCTGAGGCCGTATCGGAGATTTTTGCCGAAATTTCATAATACTACATTTCATATTTGATAGACTGTAACGCTCCGGCAAATGTTTTCGCCTCAGAAAAGCGTTTCTTAATGGCTCGGGCAGTTGTTGTGTGTTGCTAAATGGTCTCGCTTTAGGAGGAAACATAGGTTCATAAATAAATCCGTTCATACTGATAACATGTTCAGTCAGCCCTGACACGTTGTAATTCTGCACCATATGTTCGTTAATAAAAGAGTGATGGTCAACGTCTCATTTCTGTGTTTCGCTCCGAGAGTAAAGCACTTTATATCAGTGCGACGCCACGAAATTTAACTTTCTTTGTTTTTCATGCGATACTCAAGACTGCGACTATCAAGACCAGTCAGTGGTTCACGGGTATCATAATGCATATAAATTCATACATATAGATTCATGTGCATTAATACATAATACATATATAGTCGAAACAATATGAGAATGCTTCGAAGAAACTACATGAAAATGCAACGTTACATCTGCGTTTTCCCTGCATGTAGCATGACAAAAATATAGTTGACGCAATTAAACCAAGACATCTGACACAAACAAACCATAAGCAATGGCAATAATCGTGATAGTTCGCTTCCCATTACCTTTACCCTCGTCACTTGTTTATACGTAGGCGCCAAGTGCACTTTCAAACAAACACCAAAGCGGTTCGCTTAACTTGGTTTAATGAATTTAGGAAGGCTTCTGTTTACACTAAAGATAGCCTGCATATTCTGTTAGGGTGTCTGGAGCACCTCACAGACCGCAATAAAAATGCTATATGAGCAATACACCAACAGAGAAGCGGCCTCTGCAGTTGTTAGCATGCTTTAACGCGATAATATGCGCAGTATTTACCGGAACAACAAAAAAACTCTCCCTACGGGCAACCATGGTGCGATGAGAAAGCATCGCGGGGGGCGCGCACCGAGTTTCCGTTTCTCTTATGTGACTTATGAGACGGTGGTTGTCGAGGCGTTTGAATTACCGCTTATTGACGCTGGCCTTTACGTTCGGCTTCCCGAGCCTTCCTCTGCTCCGCGGCGGTGGCGCTGCCGCTGCAACTAGCACCGACGTTGACGTTGTTCGTGGCGTTTCGCACCCCGTTGCACAGAGAGAGAACGACGGGAGCACAGCGAACGCGCGCTTTTGCAGCCTCGCAGCTTCAAGATTCGCTTGCTGGCGTTGCCGTTTACGTTCAGTTGCGCGAGCGTCCATAGCGAGGCTGCGAAGGAGAGTGCAACGGGAGCTAGCGTGCGCCGAGCGTACAGCTGTGGCAGAGAGAGAGAAACGGGGGAGGAGAAACGAAGCGGAGGCAGCGCTCACGCCACCTTTTCGCGCTCACGTGAGGAGAGGGGGGAGAGTTGGCGCATGCGCAGTATGGGTGCGGACGCCGCAGGACGGACACTGCCCCGAGCATCAGATGCTTTCGCATCTAAAAGAACACAAGCAGAGACTCAACTGTCAATAGTTAGAGTTGCTTTCTTGGTCATTTGCAGCGCAAAGTCCCTCCTTAGAGCGTTCTCCACTTCATTTCCTGCAAGGTTTAAGGTCTCCAGACGAGTGGCGCCGATGAAAGCACTTTGCACGTCAGTGATGTTGTTCTCTTCTAGAGAAAGAGTCTTCAGCCCTCCATTGTGTCCGAATTCACCAGCTTCTAATCTCAATATGGCATTGTACGACGCGCCAAGATATTCCAACTTAGGCAGACTGCTCACAGAGCCGTTCAAGGAAATTATTTGGTTCCTGTGCAGACGCAGATGCTTTAATGTCAAGAGGCTCTTGAAGGCGTTCCTGCCTACCCAGACGATATTGTTTGATGTTAGGTCGATGTGTATTATTCGAAAGTTGTCCTGAAAAATGCCATCCGGAATGCAGGAAATTATATTGCTCTTCAAGTAGAGTTCACGGAGCTCAGTCAGGCCCCTAAAAGCGACGCTTATGTCCAGAATGCGGTTAAACGACAAGTTTATCACCTTAATCATTTGCGTTGTAATTAATAACCTCGGAACTGTGTTTAACTTGTTCATCGAAAGATCTATCGATTCAAGAATCGAATGACGGGCGAAATATGAACCGTCTAAATTCTCAATGCTGTTATTGCTTAGGTCAACAATGGTGAGCTCTTTGCAGTTGCTGGAAAGCTCCGGGGGCTATATTTGTCAGAATGTTATCTTTCAAGACGAGCCGTTGAATTCGGCTGTTTCTGGATAGAAATTTGGTGATCAGACTCAAGCAGTTGTGTTTCAGTGCGAGTTCCTTCAAATATTTCAAATACGGCAGCGTGCTTCTTGCTAGGCTGTCCACATTGCAAATCTTGTTCTTGCTCAAATCAAGTACCTGGAAAAAAAAATAAACGTGCATTGTTGAGTATAAATACTCCAAGATTTTCACGCAGCTTTTGAACTTGCTTCTGCAAAGAATACTTCTAGGCAGCATTTCCTGTAGTCACATGGCGCTAAAGTTACGAGTCATACGCCGTTAAGAGTGAAATAAGGGTATCGCTTTTTCTTTTTTCTTGATAAGCAATTTCATAGAACGTACAAAAGCTTGCTAATGCCATTTGCTATGATGTAGTACTTCGTTGTTTCTTTCCCATTCAAATTACCATTATCTTTATCGTAGATAGCTCTGTAATATTCATATCGAAAACAATTCTAAATTTTTACTGCAGTTGACTGTGCACTAGTTATCACAGATGTTACATGCCACTTTTTGTATTTAATTGTATTTTCGGAGAGATTCTGTTCTCAATGAAAATAACATGCGCACGCGCACGCAGTCTGTGTTTCTGCTATCTGATCAATTTTAATGCGAGGCATTAGCAAATCAAAGGCTGTTTGATTGCATCTATCTATCTATCTATCTATCTATCTATCTATCTATCTATCTATCTATCTATCTATCTATCTATCTATCTATCTATCTATCTATCTATCTATCTATCTATCTATCTATCTATCTATCTATCTATCTATCTATCCAGCCGCCTACTTTTTCCCATATCTAGAAAGGGAAAATGAAAGGGCATCGTGGCTGCGTTACCTTGGTATATACCAAAATCGACTTGGGATATATGAGGGACATGAATAACTTTTCATAACATGAAAGCATGACATGCATATATTATGGCTCAAATGAGAAGATGACATCGTCAGGCCAAGATGATATTTTTATTACCTTCTAATATACGACACTATCCATCATACAGCGTGCGTGTATGACAAACGTTAAGGACAGGTCAGTAAGCGAATGTTCATGTCATCTATCTGATGACAATAATCGTAACAATAATCTGATCGACACATCGTAATGCAACTGTGGTCTTTTCACGAACGTGGTATATCCCAGAATGTTCAAGCATTTAGGACATACTGCGACGCGCGCTTCTTTTGCTATGTTTATGTATAACTGGTTCATTACACGTATAATCACTGTCTGGAGACCTTCCAGACAGTGATTCTGACAGAATGTCCGACATGGAAGGTTTCCAGACGTGGAAGGTTCCTAGACAGAATGTCGGGGAACCTTCCAGATTATTTCAGAATCTTTTTATAGGCTTGAGCACGCAAACGCGAACAGGTTAGTGCATTCTGGAACTAACGCGGCCACCAGCGATAAGGCTTGAATGGTCGATGCATCATGTATAAATGCCGACAGCCCTTACCGTTGAGCAGTTTTATCGACGGTCGACGCTCTGTTCGCAGCTATCAGTGTACAGCGTGTATTGCTGTAGTTTGACTTTCCTTTTGCCAGGCACAACTTCGGCCAAATAAAGAGTTTCATCTTGGACACGCCGACTGCTGCCTTTGTCGACGTCACGACACCGGGACAATATATTACGGCATGACGTGAATCTCATATGACGCGTAAAGCATGATGTTCTTGCGTGAATGTCGACACGTTTGTTCTGCAGACTACATGCAAGATATGTTTAAAAAGAAATTAGGGGATCCTTAAGCTTCGCCTTTAAGAGTTGAACGCGATAGCAAAATCCAGCCTCTAGTGCGCACTTCAACCACCAAGTGCATACTTATTAATGTGTGTCGTTGCACAAACACGCACGCGCCCACAGACACACACAGGCACCCACAGGTACAGGTTTTCGATCTAAAGCACTTCCCTGAGCTAGAGTCGAGACATGTTTCTCACAATGCCTCACAGATGGCAGCACATTATCTAATGTTTGCTTTATATGTTTTCCGCTAGATGGACATAGCTGCCCATTTTGGGAGCTGTTTGAAAGTTTGTGTGCGTTTTTAGCGGAGATGGGTGCACTATCCCGGCTTTTTTCGATTCATGGCGTCGCGCAAAAAAACGTAGTTTGATGGCCTCGCCAATGCGCCTATAAATCGCCGAAAGGGCTTATTTTCGTCGTAACACCTGCCGCACAAAACGCGTTAAGGAGACTCCTTCCACCACATGGCATTTATGTAGTGTTTTTTTTTTCCCGAAGCGGTTACAAGTAACATCCTGGCTTTCTGGTAAGACACCTTCTTGCCACGCAAACGGCCCGGGTTCGATCCTCAATGGGACCGAAGATTTTTTATTGTTTATTTTATTTGCATCTTTCTCGGTTTTTCGCTCACTGACGATTTTTGGCTCACAAGCGACGCCGAAACCGACGTCGACATCGGAATTTCTGCGAAACGAGATCTCTAACGCTATCGCGTTAAAACAGCGGCCGTAGCGCTGACTGGTTCAGCTCCGAGCTCGAGCGGAGACAGCTCGTCGTCCTCTTCGTTGGGCGCTCAGGCGCACTGTCCGAGACCAGCAGCATGCATGTAGCATAATCCTCGGCGGCAGAAGCACCGTCTCAGCGGGCCCAGATGTCAACGTCACTGGGAGAGTGGTAAGGCTTCAACCGTGTGACATGTGCGATATCGCTGACTTGATGGGGGGATGAAGACGGCGAAGAGAGAGGAACAATTTCATATTTACGGGAGTCACCGCACGGAGCACTTGATATGGGCCTGTGTACCGAGAGACGCCAACATGACGTCTCGGAGTTCAAAGCAGAACCGAAGAACCAGGTGAAGCTTACGCCACTGTGTAGACGATCGTACAAACCCCGTTGGTGCTCTTGAGAGATCAGAAGGCAAGGACGGGCTGTTTCCCTTGCATGGGCAGCCCGGGTGACATCGTCAAGGGCATACTCGCTGGTCGGTGCTGCGGGAAAGATGAGTGTTTTTAGGGGCAATTTTTATACTCGGCCGAACAACAGGAAAAATGGGGAGCAACCGGCAATGTCGCAGCTGACACTTCTAACTCCGAGCTCGAGCGGAGACAGCTCTACGCCCTCTTCGTTGGGCGCCCAGCGGCACCGTCCGAGACTAGCAATGTGCATTTAGCTATGTACATGGCATAGACGACAGGATGTCATGTCTGAAAGAAGGAAGAGAATTTTGACGGCTTGTTTCTGAGGTAGGCGCAACCTTAATGCAAACCAGCAGACAATCAAGCCAAGGAAGGCATAGAGAACCGTAACTGGGTTGTTTTGATTGCTGACCCACTCTGCTCTCTTCTTGTCCCTTAAAGTCACACAGATCATTTTCCTTTCCATTGCTCGCTGCTTCGTCCTCAGTTTCAGTTGAACGCCCTTTGCAAGCCTCCAGGTTTCCGCTCCGTAGGTGAGTACCGGTAAGATACAGCTGTTGTATACCTTCCTCTTGAGTGATAGTGGTAAACTACCATTGATGATCTGAGAGTTCTTGTTGAATGTCATCCATCCCATCCTTATTTTCCTAGTTACTTCAGTCTCATAGTTTGGCTCCGCGGTTACTGCCCGTCCTAGACGCATTCCTTTACAAATTTCAGGGGTCTCGCTTCCTCTCGCAGATCGCTGCTCTCTTCCGAGACTGTTGCACGTTTCCTTAGTTTTCTTCGTATCAATTTTCAGACCTACCGTTCTGCTTCGCTTGTCTGATTTAGTAATCATTAGTTGCTCATATGCCCCAGCCGCGGGCCTCCGGACGATGTTCTCCGGGATACCCAAGCAGTGTTGCGTCTTACCCGTTTGAAGGGTACTGTCTCCGAGTAGATTTGATTACAGAAGAGTGCAACATCTTACAGCGTTCGTGGAACATCTCCGAATACCTATGCGCACGGATAAGTTCGTAGGCAGAAGTTGACATGGTGTGCACCATGCGTCATCAAAAATATCACTACGAGTGTTGCTTTTTTTCTGCTGCTAACGTACATCTGTCCGGTGAGCCAGCATTGCATAAACGGCAATATATTTACGAAGAAGATAAAACTCCACACTGGTATTTCTGCCATCATGCAGAGGATTGTTACTGAAGTTGGTTTAAGTAGATGGCAACCCACTAGCTGTTTGGCAAGCAGAACTGCGAGTCCTATCAATTACAAAAGCGGCAAGCGAAAACCGCTGTCAGCGAATTGTATAAAAAGCTGTCATGTTAAGCGGCTAATGTAACCGACCATGTTACTTCCAGCTCGCCAACATCAAGGGCGCTACCAACGCGACAAAGCATTCTTGGCAAGAAATTGGTGAGCGTCGAGTTTTCGAAAAAAGAGACTGAAATAAGCCAGATGATGGTCATTGTTGTTGGACAAAGGGACTGCCCAATCGGTGCAATCTGTTTTTACGGTGCACGTAACAGCACAAGCGCTATTGTGAATGCGTGTTTTTCGTTCTGAGACTTTCGTACTTCATTTCTGTGAACAATCGATTGTGAGTTTTTATTATAGCGGCATTTAGCATATCACTTTCTCAGTCAGAGCCTTCACTTTCCCTGCTCGTCATCGCAAAAATGTATGTGCCATTACTCCAAGTGCCGGAAGAATCAGGAATCCGCTTTAAAGCAATCATTTTATCTCACGCTGTATCAGGCAAAAGTTCGTTTTTTGCTACCCAACAACCGCCAAAAAACGAATACTTCCAGTAATGCATCGTCACTTTTGGTCGTTGTTCAACTGCCGAAATGGTAAAATTGTTTGTTGCTACTTCAATGCTTAGGTTAGCCTTTACTAATATTTCGTATGAAAACAGTCACTCACCTCTAAGCGACGCAGATACTTGAAGACGCCTTCCACTGAAGAAATGCGGTTATCATTCAGCTTCACACGTAGCAGTGACACTGTTTTCTTAAATAGGTTTGGCGACAACCTGTGTATATTATTATACGATAACATGAGATAGCGGAGTTTGGGTAAGCCTGATAGATATTGCTCGTCAATTGTCTCTACTCCATTCAGGCTGAGATCCAGACGGACCAATTCTGGGAGATCCAGCATTCCCTGCAGATGTTTGATGAAGTTCCTTGTCACGACGAGCGAATAAATACCCCTTGCAGCTGTCAAACCAGCGGGAACACTTTGCAGTTGATTGCCGTCCAGGGTTATTGCCTTCAAGTTTCTTATGCAACTTAACTCAGCTTCAGAGACCACGCGTAGGCCGCACTCAAGTACGCGCAAACTGGCAATCGTGTGGTTTCGAAACCAGAAAGCAGGCAGCTGGGTGATATTCATGTTCTTGAAGGACAGCTTCAGCAAGAAAAGGCCTTCCAGCTTTGCCATGTCCTCGTTAAGCTTTTCGTCAACGGATGATAATTTGCAGCCGACGCTGAGGCCATCTGACCTTTGTCGGCAGCCACAACGTTCAAGGACTGGGCACGCGATGTTGTTCTTTGGTCTTCTTTTTGTCTCTGTTGAATGCAGTACTAATGTGATTATGAACAGTAAGCGCAGTTTACCCACATAACTGGGCTCTCTCTCGGGCGGCAGGGACATTCTTCTCACTCTTGCCGCTTACCTCGCCTAGGAATGCTCTGAAGAAACTATCAGCAGAGCTCGCCCTTTATCGTTGTCTTGGAGAGATGGAGCGGCAGAGTCTTGGCACAGGTTCCACAAGCGTAGCGGCGAACAGAACACCGGATGAACACGTCCATTAAAATATGTTGCCGAATCACAGCAAGAATAGACCACCACGCTTCCGGATTATATCTGGCCCATCTATGAATGCTACCTGCTGCGCCTGGAGAAGTGCGCGTGCGTGTGTCAATACCAAGGACTCTATCTGAAACCTTCGACGTAGCGAGCACGAACCACTACTCGGTAATCCTACACAAAGCACAGTGAGCCACACTTCACTATAAGACAGTTGTTTAACGCATTCGAAATCACATTTTTGCGGCTTCGTGTCAACATTACCAGCGTCCAATAAGATGGTTGGAGAGAAATCGCCGAGAAGGTCGAGGGGTGTTTTTCTTCCCTCTTGAACGGAAGCCGCTCGCTGACTCTATCTTTCCGTAAGAAAGTGCCCTCAAATATCACATCCGTCTCGAGGAGACAGTCCATATAGTGAGGCTGATATCAGTAAGAAACGGCTCTACTAGGAAGTGTATCCTGCGGATGTCTTCTGGAGTCCAACTGTTTTACTTCTTCCGCAGAGACGCGGCGTAAAGCGGTGTGACATATTGCTGCTTACAGTTGGCACAAACTTTTATGCTGCCTTCTTAACGCTTTGCAGAAGAATCACTCCTTATGATTTTTTCGTTGTACACAAAATTCGCACCAACGAATTTCGAGTTATTCATTTTCTGCAGTACTCAAACAAACAACAAGTACCTCAATGACCGTATAGACAAAGTACTGCTGCGCTAGTAATTTATTATAGCAGCTTCTATGGCGTCAGTTTTAATTTTCGCTTTTCAGGGTGTTTTATTCTATCGTGGCGTCATTATTGAGAATGTTGTTACGCAGGTACCGCACATTGTGACGGCTTCATACTTCTTCCGGCTTACTGTGTTACCTGCTACACTGAGTAACCAGTACACACGGGAAGCAACAGCACATGAAGCCATCGAAGATCACTCTACCCTGCTGGAACACGATACCGCAACTCGCTGTACAAAAAGAAATGCGAATGGTCGCTCCATTACTGTGAAACTTGAGGAAGTGCGTCGCACGGGCACCCAGCGATTCCCATTCGTGGAGTTCCCACTGCTCCATTTAACAAAGCGTCAATGGCGCCAATGTTTGAGGTAAGCATGTAGGGTTTCCCCGGTACGAGTAAAATCTTGTTAGTCAGATTCACAAACTCGGTGTGCGACATGTGCGCTACTATTTGCTACGCTCTTTCGACTTCCTGCTTGTTACGGCAGCTGAGGTACGCATCGTCTGCAGCGAGTTCCGTCAGGTTATTTCCCCTGTCAGATTTAGTCACGTAGCGAAGCAGCACCCAGCCGGCGCAGCGCCAACGCAGGGGTAGGGGCATTCCCTCGCTCGGCGAAACGGCAGCACCCTCTCTGCGCCCCGCCGGAGTCAACCCCACGTTTCAGAAACGTTTTAGCGATTTTAAGTTAATTAATGCGATTACTTCTTCGCTATTTTTGTTATTTATATTGTTGCAGACCTTGTTCGTTCATTTTAAGCCGGGTTTGAGCAATGCTAGCCTGGTTATGGCCTTTATTAGGCGCATTACTGTGTGCGCGATCACGCCACATGAGCTGCATGGACCACAAGCCGGTGCTCTAAAGTGGTCCGCACTTCAAAATTAGAGTCATTCCCCATTCCCACTGTTTGTAAAAAGGGAAGGTCCAGCGAAGCTAGGGAAGCGTTCCAACCATGAGGCGCCGCGCATGCGTTACACTGCAAACGCAAACTAGCCGAATTGGGCGTTTTAAGGGCTACAATCCTCCTTAATACAACCTTCATCTGGACAGTACTACCTTAGGGTGTAATAAGGTGGGTGTAATAAAGGTCTGCGTCCTCAATTTTACTTCGTTAAGAAATTATGTGGAAGAAAGGAGGTAAATTCACTATCTGACGCCATTCGTCGAATGGAGTTAGAGGAACAAAACACTCCCATCTCCTTTCCTCTGGCATGTTTTCTCTTTTTTTTCCGAAGCTTTCCATAATGCCTTCAGTGCTGGCGGGCATGCATGCAGCTGTGCGGGGGAAAGAAGTAAAAGAAAGAGGCGGCATGCTTGAGCGCACTAAAAATCCCTTGCACAGATAGCCCAGAGAAAGAGATATACGAGACCCTCCGAACGGCTGGAGAGGAAGCGAGGAAGCCCTTTGGCCTTGGCGGCTGCAGCCTACTGCGGCCCGCCCCCGCCAGGTCAAAAGCAAGCCAGACGAGGCGCTACGCGCGAAGAAAAAAAAACAGAAAGAAAGAAAGAAACGTGAGGAGGGAGTCGTTCCCGCGGCGGCGCGATCGTCGTAGCTATTCCCCGTGAGTGTATCGCAGGGGCGTAGCCAAGGGGGGGGGGGGGGGGTTGGGGGGGTTCAAACCCCCCCGAAATTTTTCAATTTTGCTTGCGTATATAGGCACGCACACATACAAACGCACGCACGAACATACATAAAGTATGGTTGAACCCCCCCCCCCGAAAAAAATTTCTGGCTACGCCCCTGGTGTATCGGTTGAAGTGTCCTCACTTGAGAGACAGTTATCGTGCACTCTACACCCAATTTTCATTTTCATTTCCTTCTTCCTTTTAAGAATCACCCCCCCCCCCCGCCCGGCTAGCCCTTGTGACCGCCACTTCTCAAGTGATCAGCTGTGTCGGTCGTGTGTGCGCGTTTTGTGCCTGCAGCCTCACTGTGTTCTCGCCGCTGGATGTGATATGCGTAGTTTGACGACAGTGCGACATGCTGCGCTGCGAGTGTGATAATTGCGACGGCCTGTCGACTCAAGCGAGCGTGCCGCTGTGCATTACCAAGCAGATGATGGGCACCCTGCGTGCTCGGCACAGTCAGGAACAAAAATGATAAGTAATACTGATGTTCTCTCTCTTTGCGAGCCCTTATCGTCGCTTATGCACCTGTAGATGACCTTCTGCACATTGCGTCGCTTGAAAAGTGCAATGAAAAGCAAGAGAAAACAAAGAAAAGAAAATCGGCATGTCAAGCTTGCGAAATGCCCGCCAGCGCACCATGAGCGTGGCATGTAACCCATGCCGTACATTACACGCATGTCATTCATTGCTTCCATGTTACCAGCTGTCGTTTATGTACGTCATACAGTCACGTCACGCTATACCAATCTTGGTATGATATCAAGTTAGAGAACCGGACGCGAATGCACCAGGCTCCATGCCGTAAATGACACACATGTAGTTATTTTCATGTTACTATATGTCATTTATGTTCGTCGCACAATCACGTCACGCTATATCAATTTAGGTGTATGTCAAGCTAGCGAACCGGCCGCGAGCGCACCATGAGCGCGGCGTGTGTACATGACATGCATGTCATTAATTTCGTGTTGCCAGCTCTCATTTATGTTGGACGTACAGTCACACTGCACAATACCAATTTTGGTGTATATGAAGCAGGCGAAACGGCCACTAGCGCCCCCGAGACCATGTTGTCAAAATAACGCCATACATGACAAGCGTGTCATGATTGGCACGTTAGAAACTGTCGTTTATGTGCGTCATACACTCTTGTGACGCCATACCTATTTTGGTAAATATCAAGTTAACGAAACAGTCGCAAGAGAACCAAGAGAGTGACGTGTAAATCATGTCGGTAATGAAATGCATATCATGATTTTCAAGTTAAGACCCATCATTCATGTTCTTCATGCAGTCGTGTCATGCCACACGAATTTTGGCATACATCCCATTAACGAAACACCCACACAAGCTATGAGTCGTAGGCGGCTAGATAGATAGGTAGATAGATCCGTTCAAAGTCGTAGAAGTGTTTAACAAATGCTTCGCATTTAAGTCGTTAAACTCAGATAGCAATGATGTGTGATGCATGTTTTGGAACTTCTGTGAACATCACTCATGCTTCATACGACCAGTCAATCGACCCAGGAGTGCGCCCTGATAAAGTTGTTTGCACGATATAATTTTCTTGCCTGCGATAAAGCATGAATGAGGCATGATGCTTTCAGGGAAGATACATTAGAGCAAAAGGCCATGGTTATCACATTGTCACATGATGGAATGTGCATAAAGGACAACTTTGTTTTCGATTTATTCTTTTCTCCAACTTCATTTGTTTGTTTTAATCCTTCGTCATCGTGTCGATTTGCGCACATTGACATGTACCGTGCGCTCTCATTTTGCAGCATCTACCTTGGATGCAGTCAACCACCCAACATCTTTCTCCCGCCATGCAACTGTGAGAACCCACTGAAGCACAGATTGTCAGGAAGTGAAAAGACTTTTCGGCAACAATCTTGCATTGCGCACTCTGCGCGTCTCCTGAAATAGCATATTAAGGTACATAAGCACTGTACCTTCATACATATGCATCAAGGAACACTGAAATAGCATATCAAGGTACATTAACATCATTAGCTTGGATTCATTTAGCTAGAACGAATAAATCATGTTAAAGCTATACAATGACGGCCATATCATGTGACAGACATCTGCCAAGCGCAGTGTGTATTGTGAAGCACATGCGTTTTATTGTATTGAATGAATGGATAAATGTTTATTCCAGCAAAATACAGGAAATGGGCCTCAAGTGAAAAGCGACAATGGTAGCTTGATAAGTGCACAAGGCCCAGTAGAGCAAAAATAGAGACAGAGCAGCAGAAACGTGTGCACGTTCATAGGCAAAACATATACGCATACAAAAAGAAGCAGGAAAGACAAAGCAGAAGAAATGTGCACATTCAAAGGCAAAACACCTACGCCATCTGCAAAGTGACAAAATCAAAAAGGGTGAACATTTACGCTAGTGAAAACAATGAAAATCAGAAAACAGTGAAAAGAGAAAAGAAGGAACGGCCATTCAACGGCATGGAAGGAATGCAACTTCATTGGTCACGTATCAACAGTGCAATTTGCCAAGGTTACATGTGCATATTCTTAGCCATTAGGAGATGTGCAAGGCTAATTTAATCGCATTGATATAAGTCAGCTGTTGAGTCTGTTGAACCAGATTGTTGAGTCATCTTGTTTATTCCCTCTCGTTAATTTGCTGTTTTGCATTATGTTGCCATAGTTTTCAAGGTCAATACATAGTATTTATTTATTATTTATTTTATTTATTTATTAATACCTCAAATACCCCAGCTTGGGGTTTTACATGAGGGATGGGCTGTTATGTAGTTACAATGATTCGATGAACAACTTGAAGGCTTGCGGGTTGGATTGGAGCACAGCATCTCTGGGTAGTGCGTTCCAGTCTCTTGCTGTGTTCACAAAGAAGGAGCGAAGGTGCGCAGCGGTCTGTGCCGGTGGTGGGTAGACCGCTTTGGTGTGATTCGTGCGGCCGGACGAACGATGAGCAGGCAAGATTAATGAAGTGCTAGGAGAGGAATGGTAAAATTTCTGAAAAAGGCACAACCTAGATCTAAGGCGTCTTAGTTCCAAGTTATCAAGATGTGCTTCGGATTTTAGTTTTGTAGCACTAGTGTGGAAAGAATATTCTGAATAGATGTAGCGAGCTGCGCGGTTTCGTACTGCTTCAAGCGCTTTAGTAAGGTTAGTTTGATGTGGGTCCCAAGCAGAGCATGCGTATTCTAGCTTGGGCCGGACGCATGTTTGATAAGCTAACAGTTTGGCCGATGGGGGAGCAAGGCGCAAGTGCCTTCGAAAGTATGGTACTTCCAAAGTATCATGACTGTTGACACAATTTGACAAGGTGAAAGCGCTGTTATTGTGCCCAGGCCTTAGTCTATCCTCACTAGAAGTGCGCTGTTTATTTTTGCCATGGTTCATTGCCAAGTTGCCCAATCTTCACTCCTAAACAGAGTAGGTGCGGTTAATCAAGAGCTTGCTAACATTCACAACCCTTTTAAAGTGTACTTATAATGATAACTTTACTGACATCAAAAACTACCCACATAATGGTAAACATGGCAAGAGTACACTTCTGGTGGTGTTTCGCATTTTTTACATCCGTTTGTTTTTCGCCCAGTGCACACGAAGTGAAACGCTCACGAGGAAATACTTAGCAGCATCTCAATTTTGTATTTATTTCGTGTTTTGACAAAATGTCTGCAATAAGGATAGTCAAGTGCGAATCTTCGGTAAGACATTCATTTTTATGTATACAGAAATCTTAGTGGACTTCTTTTTTGTGTAATTTTCAGGAATACACATCTGGCAAAGCAGCAAGTGTTGCTTGCGCACCAGTCTGTGTTCAAGTCAAGTGTATTGTGGGCATGAGTGTCGGCAGGATTTTGTCTTGGGGGTGCAAGGCGGCGTAACGTGTCGGCCTGGTGAGCAGGAGAGCATTGGTGTAGCTTGGGTGGGGTCACGTGCTGGTGTGTCTTGATGGCGGCAGGTGCCCTTTGTGCAAACCCCTGCCAACACCCATGATTGTGGGAACACCCTGATGTGCCTCACTTTACACTATGTCGAACAGCTCGTACATCTTACCGCATTTAGGCCAACACTGGTATTGGTGCAGAGTGTTATGCGCAATACTGCGTGCAACCTTTCTGATATCGTGTGCATTTGAAAATTTCGCATTGTTTAAAAAGACGCTGAGTGGACCTAGTGTTATTCAGACATAAGTCTTAACAGGGGCAGTTGGGCGAGTTGGTTTATATTCATAGTTAAAGAGGGTGCAAAAAAAGCACAGTACAGAGAAATGAAGGGAACAGGATGACGCGCTACTAGCAACTGAAGTTTAATCGAAACCACAGAAAGATGTAAACACACAGTACGAAAAAATTACAAGACTAAACAATTACACATCCACAGAGGAATGAAGGGGGCAGACAGGACAATGCGCTTCTAGTAACTGAAGTGTAATCAAAACCACAGAAAGATATAAACACACATGACTAAAAAAGGCGCACATGTTCAACTTCAGTTATTAGTAGTGTGTCGTTCCGTCCCCTTTGTTGCTATGTGTTCTGATTTCGTTTTCACGTTTTCCTTACCTATGAACTGAACTCCTGAAGGAAGGAGGGAGAACGGGAGAGAGGAAAGACAGGGATGTTAACCAGTTTGGCATAACCGGTATGCTACCCTGTACAGGGGGAAGGGATGGAGGAGATTGAAAGAAGAGTAAAGAAAGAGAGAAAGAGAGGGGAACATACACGCACACACATAACTTCACAGCGTAGAGCGGCAGTCTTGTGCGGTATGCGGCATCATTAAAAAAAGTGACAGTTTCGCCGCAAGGGCGAAGCAATGAATGCGATAGCAAGAAATTAATGCTATACGAAGTGAGGCTCGCCAATGGATACTCTCAGTTTGAACAGCGTTCCTGTTGCAAAGGCGGCCGAAGCAGCGAAGGAAACTAGCGTGCTTCAACTGTCGAGCTGTGACACTTGATAGTTCGCGCTCATCTTCTGTTTGTTCGTTTAGCGGCGTCCCTTGAGATCGAGTGACTTTCGTACGCTCGGTAACATGAGCGCGGACATCACGGTGAAAGCGTGAAACATTCCTCTTCCCCTCACCGCGAGAAAACCGCGCGAGCAGACAACGGAAGGGCAATGTTCTCGCTGCGCAAATATAAGAAGCGAGCGAGCTCGACGACGACTTTTAAATGCGCCTGTCGCGCTGCTAGCGCCATCTCGCTGGTAATGAAGAAAGCTTATTATCGCCTGCCGTCTGTGAGTCCGTCCAGCGGTAAAGGGTATGTATATAACGCTCGCCGTTAGCTACGTGGAGGATCTGCGTTTCGTGGCGTAGTGGATAGCGCCACTCGCTGCGGAACAAGAGGTCCCTGGTTCGATTCCGCGCTTCGGAAGCATTTTTCTGAATTATTTTTCTTTGGGGCTTTTATATATATATACATACTTATACATATACGGTGCATGACGGCGACGGCGACGGCAAAATCCAGCCGAGACTGTCCATATAATTGCTATCGCAATAAAAGTCTGAACTCCTGACTGTTTCAAAGTCTCTATATATGTGTGGTCAATTTTTATTCATCCTCATGGCATATCAAGTCCTAGGATCCAATGTGCAAAGCGACCAGTCACTATTTACAGGAATTTTTTTATTTAGTGCCTGTGACTGCCTAATTGCAAGTTGACGTTGCAGCCATGGTGCTTGGATTATTTTCAATGTGGTAATTATGCGTAAGCCATCAAGTGAGGAATTAAGGATGAACTTTTGAGTTACAGATGACACTAGCTGGCATAAAAACATTGAAGCATGGCTGTACTTGTTATCCATATTAGAAGTATTGGTACATTGCAGTCACGTGATTGTGCCAACAAGTTCCCAAGCACACTTCCAGAAATTTACGATGCCTTCCAGGTATCTGTGAGTAAATATGTACAGCCACATATGAAGGAAACCTTGTAATTTTGTGGGCATTGCTGAATGCTTTTATGCACCTTGGTATGTGGACCTACACTCAACACCACAGGTCTATTTTGGGCTTTTTTGTAGGAAACTCAACTCCAAAATCATGTGCGACATATTTTGATGCCATAGGGCAAACTAATGCAATAAAAAACTGTACAACTGCCTGTCTACATGGTTTCATATTTCCCAAAAGTGATGCTAGCCTTATTGTACTAATTAGTTGCCTTCGTGTGTAGGCTGACACCAAGTTCCTTGGGTAGCTTATTTTTTGGATTATACTTACATACTGGCACGGTGAAATGCACATGCGCATCATGATGAGATTTTACACCCTACCTGCGTATCTCTTTACTGCTGTGAATTATGTATAGTGCTTAGGCTGTACTGTATATGTTGTTCCACGTGTTCAGTTTTGGGAGTAGGTTCTGTGCACGACGATGGAAATATATACCAATATCCTTACATTGACACGAGAACTGCTGCTGTTTTGATTCCAATAAAATGTTGCAACCACTGGTTCTTGTATCAATTGAAGTATGACTACTTGTCGTGCATGCTAATTGAAGAAATGAATTTGTGCTTGCAAAACAAATTGCTGAAACACTGCCTGCTCAATGTAACTGCTTGTGTTTTATTACCAAACACATTGAACAGATGCTTCACAGATTATGACACATTGTAGAAGATAGGCAACAGAAAGACAGAAAGTCAACACTGTGTTCTAACGTAGATTGGGTGATCTTTTATCAATAGTAGCATAATTGAAGGTTGCTGTTGTATAAATAAAGTTTAACGTAGTGTGCAGGTGGACGAGGGAGTGCACATATGATAGTTTTTCCAGTTTTCTGCATATTTGCTACAGTCCTCGTGTTTCTGTGTTACGAGTGTGAAATTCTGAATTGCAAACAAGCCACCCTCTCGGCTGCTGTGGTGAAGTAATTCAACAGATTCATATTTTCTCAAGAACAGCTGTTCTATTGAGGAAGAGGGTAATGTTTTTTTAATGGGTACTGCATCATCTGTTTGAGGGCAGGGCCAAGTACACATGGACGTTCACAAGAGAGAAGTGCAAGTACATTAACTTTTTTGTTTTGTGGGAGACCTGTCACTGGTAAACTGGGGAGGTTGTCCTTAACCTTGGGGCACGCGTTAGGCATTCGCTTTAACGCGGTGCCGTGATGCTTACCAATAAAAGCTAATTAGTAAGAAATGTAGGTAGTATCCGAGTATAAAAGCAAATAAATACTGAATATGCGTTATAGAGAATCACTGAATGCCGTGCTAAAGCGTGCATTGCGAATAAGCGCTTCGTAGTAATACTACCGATCGTACTATCGATAATGCTATCGACAGTTTATGAATAGCAGCACTATCGATAGCTTCTTTACAATATCTATACCTTCAAAAGAACTATCGACGCTATCAATATTCAATTTACCGATAGTTTTGCATACTAGTGTGCAGTTCTCATTCCTACTTGTTACTAAATGAATTTTATGTGTACATCAGCAAAAAAAAAAGAACTATCTACGCTCGATGTCACCGGCTTCGTTGGTGGTCGACTGCGGCGGCCTCTGCTCCCCCTTGATTATAAGCTTTTTCTGGGACACTCTCGTTGCCAGTGAGTGCAGCAGTCTGTCCCAGAAGTTCGGTTCGCCCCAGCGCAGGTAGTTCGCTGCCCGTACGTGCACGCGCAGGTGTTCATCGAGCGCACCCAGTTCCAGTTCGTCCACCAGTACAATGACAAGCCGGTTTCTGTTGTCCTGTAGAGCGCGTTGGTGAGCCAACCGGAACTCCAAGCGGCACCACTCACTCGCCAAGAAGTTCCTGCGACACGATGAAATAATTGTAAGTTTGTTTGCAACCCTTCTATGGGCTAAATTGTCAACCGCAACCAGAAGTAAGTACCCGTACATCGTGTCTATCATATTAAGGGAGGCATACCATAGAGGCACTTGCGCAAGTGGGTAAAAATGGTCCTTGGCCAGCAGCATTTTCGCACCCTTTGACAAAGCATGGCTTTCGCAATCATTCTGGCTAAAGGAAAGCAATGGCGAATGGTGGACGTTATGGCAGCCATAACAGCATAAAATTGCGGCAGTGGCCATTGCCATGTCGACACCAAGCGCTTGTGTTGTCGGTACGCGAAAGAACAGCGCTTCACAAACACTTCCATGTCCCGTATCATTTTGCCCTGGCCTGCACAAGCAAAACTGCTGGAAAAAGAAACTATGCTTGAAAGTTACTATCAGAAATCATCATTGCCACAACATTGGTGAATAAGACAATCCCAGGCTATCCATGTTGGGATGGGATGCTATTTTTACATATAAGAATCGCTCTTTAGGAATTCATGTGTACGTTCTAGTGCACCCGAGATTTCGTGGTTTTCTCCTGTTCATATGGTAGTTGCTCTGTAATCTATCACCACAAAATTGCGAGCAAGCGCCCCCCCCCCTCGGAGTGTCGAAATTAGCGCCAAAGCGGATTGGGGGGGGGGGGGGGAAGGTGTTTTCCTAGAATGACATGGCACCAATATTAAAGATGGCGGCCGCAAACTTGTCCTGTCAGAACAAGAAAATCATGCAGTTTCACTCAAGTTGGAAGCAAGGTGTAGGAAGTGCGGTGCAGCGATTCGCCTGCCCTGCGGCGCCGCCGGCTCTCGCGGGTGAGTGCGCGCTGGCGTTCCAAACTAGCAACCTGCTCGGCGTCCATGGCGGGGAACGAAACTTTCATTTGTGATACTGGGGTGCCCTCTCCAATCCTTTCCCTCCTCCTCGCCCCAGCATCATTCTTCCTTATTCTCCTTCTCTTTTTCACCCCACTGCTATAACATACTTACACAGCTACGCAATGGTTAACCGTCCCCTTCCGCCTTACCTTCCTCCTCATCCTCTTCTCTTTCCCACTCCTCGCTATACTATGCTATAGACGGCTATGCTGTCTTACCCAGTCCCTCCTTCTCTCTCTAATCGTCGCATCACACCTCCTCACCCTCATTTCCCTTTCTCATCCCCTGCTCTGCTATAGTACACATGGCTATGCTTTTCAGTACATGGCTATGCTACGCTACACACCCTATACTTCTCCTTTTCCTCCTTCTCGCGCTCACACCTTTTTCTCCACCCTCACTCCCCTTTCCGGTCCTCTTGCTATGCTTATACTATACAGGGATATGCTGTACACGGCTATGATATACAAGGTTACGCCTGCCGGACGCCATACATTGCTATGACATGCTCTACCCTCTCCCATTCTGTCCTCCTCACCCTCACATCACTCCTCCTCACTCTCACTTCCCTTTCCCATTCTCGTACTATACATGGCTATGCTATACATGGTTTTGCCATTGTAACAAGTTACATGGCACATTCGACGTCGACAGTGCGGGCACATGAAGTGGCGCCCCGCACTTAAAACGGAGCGCATGTGGACTTCCTCGCAAGTCTTCTCGCTCTCGTTCGTGGCACAGCTCATTACAACGACGGCTCACATACACAAGAAACACAATGACAACGCGATCAGACCACTGGAAGGATGGCATGGAAGCACCTTAGATGATGATACAGCACAACAGCTCTAAGCAACGCAGATCTCGGAGGAATTACTTTTTTGCTGCTTACGTCGTCATAGGTACAATCCTGGAATACAGGTCTCGAAGGCAATGGTTTTGCTTGCGGGATCCTGAAAATCATCATGGGTGTCTTGTTCAGTGTTCGGTGTGCAATGATTATGCGGGAAAAAAGAAGTTTACGACCAATTTCAGCTGCCAGTGTTTAAAGATCGGGCTGCTAGGCAGGACTCCATGGCATTCAAGTAAGACAGTGTTGCATGGAAACGGCGCAGGATTGGTGGGCGGAGCTGGAAGTGTTTGGGAAGGGGGTGGGGATTCCCTGAAGGACGTGGAAATTTGAAATTTTCAGCGAAAATGGAGGAGTGGGGATGCTTGCTCGCAATATTACGGTACATGAGGACAAATTGTACTAGGAAACCGAGGCCCTCGACAGACCTTTTAAGATCTGGCCATAGCTTCTTTCCTTGTAAAAAAGGGACATAAAGCCCACCTTTCTCTAGGTGCTTTGACTTCTGCTCAGTACCATTGGAAAACGTTCATGATAAAGCAATGCATGTAGTGTGATCTGAAAAAAGTCGATCGAGTTAAGAATGAACGCCCCAAAAACAATATGTCATCAGATGCATTAAGAACTGCAGAAGTACGCAAAACACGTTACCAAGGTCGAGGGGTAGCAGCTTGGTGACATATCTCGTGCAGTACAACCACCCTACTAACTCCCATAGAAGCAGTTATCCCGCTATCTATAGTATTTGCATGGTCAGCATGTTTGAACGAATGGTAATGTTTTAAACGCCGACTGCTTTCTTCGTCGACGTCACGACCACGTGACATCTGGTGGAGGTGCTGGGTACAAGGCTTGTCGGGGGCGTCCGGAACATGAATTTGGACGACGTCGTCGTGTTTTCCTCGACCTTCGACGAGCATCTCCGGCGGCTTGAGGCAGTACTTCAAGCAATCAAGACCTCTGGACTGACCCTGAAGCCAGAAAAGTGCCGATTCGCATACGACGAGCTCCTGTTTCTCGGTCATGTGATCAGCAAGTCTGGAGTGCGCCCAGACCCGCGGAAAACAGCGGCCATCGCCGACTTCGCGCCTCCCACCGACAAGAAGGCCGTCCGCCGATTTCTCGGCTTATGCGCCTATTACAGACGCTTCGTCAAAAACTTTTCACGCATCGCCGAACCACTCACGCTTCTCACGAAGAATAACGTAGAATTCAGCTGGGAACCGGAGCAAGTGCAAGCATTTGAGGAACTTAAACGACGCCTGCAGACGCCACCCATACTTGCGCATTTCGACGATTGCGCCGATACTGAAATACACACCGACGCAAGCAGCGTAGGACTCGGTGCCGTCCTTGTGCAAAAGACGGACGGGCTTGAAAGGGTTATCAGTTATGCTAGCCGGTCATTATCCAAGGCAGAAGCCAACTATTCCACAACAGAAAGGGAATGCCTCGCCATCATCTGGGCTACGTCAAAGTTTCGCCCCTACCTCTATGGCAGGCCCTTCAAAGTTGTCAGTGACCATCACGCCTTATGTTGGCTAGCTAACTTGAAGGACCCTTCAGGTCGTCTCGCACGATGGAGTCTGAGGCTTCAAGAATTCGACATTACCGTCGTGTACAAGTCCGGACGAAAACACTCTGACGCCAACTGCCTCTCTCGTGCCCCCGTCGACGCGCCGCCGCAAGACGACGACGATGACTGCTTCCTCGGAACTATAAGTGCCGACGACTTCGCCGAAAGGCAACGAGCTGACGCGGAACTGGGGGGCCTTATGGAGTACCTCCAGTGCAAGACCGCCGTTGTTCCGAAGGTATTCAAGCGAGGACTGTCGTCGTTTTTCTTACGGAACGGCGTTCTCCTGAAAAAGAACTTCTCGCCACTTCGAACGGACTATCTTCTTGTCGTGCCCTCATCATTGCGACCAGAAGTCCTCCAGGCCCTGCACGACGACCCGACGGCTGGACACCTCGGTGTTTCCCGCACGCTCGCCAGAATACAGGAAAAGTACTACTGGCCACGCCTTGCTGCCGACGTCGCCCACTACGTCAAGACTTGCCGAGATTCCAGCGACGGAAGACACCGCCGACTAGGCCAACGGGACTTCTGCAGCCAATCGAACCACCTCACCGGCCGTTCCAGCAAATCGGGATGGACCTACTGGGGCCGTTCCCGACGTCGACTTCCGGCAACAAGTGGATCGTCGTAGCAACTGACTACCTCACCCGCTACGCCGAGACAAAGGCATTGACCAAAGGCAGTGCCGCCGAGGTAGCCAAGTTCTTCGTGGAGAACATCGTCTTGCGTCATGGCGCCCCAGGGGTCCTCATCACAGACAGAGGTACCGCCTTTGCAGCGGACCTAACCCAGGCGATCTTAAAATACAGCGAGACGAGCCACCGCCGCACCACCGCCTACCACCCGCAGACCAATGGCCTCACCGAGCGTCTAAATAAGACCATCGCCGACATGCTCGCCATGTACGTCGACGTTGAGCACAAGACGTGGGACGCCGTCCTTCCGTACGTGACCTTCGCTTACAACATGGCCGTCCAAGAAACGACGCAGATGACGCCGTACAAGTTGGTCTACGGAAGGAGCCCGGCGACGACGCTCGACGCCATGCTACCCAACGTCACCGACGAAGAAAATGTCGACGCCGCCGCTTACTTACAACGTGCCGAAGAAGCTCGTCAGCTGGCCCGCCTGCGCATCAAGACCCAGCAGCACACCGACAGCCGTCGCTACAATCTTCGACGACGCTTCGTCGAGTACCAGCCCGGCGACCGTGTCTGGGTCTGGACGCCAATACGACGACGCGGACTAAGCGAGAAGCTTCTTCGACGATACTTCGGACCGTACAGGGTACTTCGACGTCTCGGCGCACTCGACTACGAGGTTGTCCCCGACGGCATCACGAACTCTCAGAGGCGCCGAGCTCGACCCGAGGTCGTGCATGTGGTGCGCCTTAAACCGTACTATGCTCGTTAACGCACCTGAGGACTCTAATGTTTGCTTTCTTTATTAGTTTTCTTTAGTATTGCATGTATTCATGTTCTGTTTTTAAGCATCGGGACGATGCTTTTTCAGAGGGGGGCATTGCCGCAAGTCTTATATTTCATGAGTTGAAGCTTCACCTACAAAGACTGTGGGCAACGCGCTGCGCAGGCCTCGCCGTGATGTGTAGGAAGCTCCGCGATTGTTTTGGAACAATCCGTTAAGATTGCGCGCCGCACGAGAATGTTCCAGCTTTGTCGAGAGATAACGCCGCCAACAGCGATATCGCTGGAAAGTTCGATAGCACCTGTATAAAAGCCGACGCACTTCGCCGCTTGTCAGTTGATCGAAGGACGACGCCCTGTTCGCCGCTATCATTGTACAGCGTGTATTGCTGTAGTTCTAGTTCTCATTTTCCCGGCCACAAGTTCGGCCAAATAAACAGTTTCATTCTGCAAACGCCGACTGCTTTCTTCGTCGACGTCACGACCACGTGACAATATTGTCTAAGCTTAAGTATGTTAATAACAAAATGACGACATAGCGTATTTTTATGCTGACAAAAGTACTGTTCAAGAAGACTGAGAAGTTTTGCCACGCGTCTGGAGCGGTCGTGAATATGGAGAAAACTAAGATTTGGTTAATGGGGAACGAATTCTTCTAGATCTGCTGGTATTAGCTGAACAGTGCGCCGCTCGGGCACCTTGTGCCTTTGCATCGAATACGGAACACGGGGCCGCACTGCTCGTCAGCGCTCACGCTTGTCAAGGGCGCCTCGCAAGCATGGATCGGGTGAGAACTTTTTGTGTTCGCTTGTGCGCAGGTATGCAATGTCTTCCTTGTCGCAAAGGTTATTTATGTGTGTCAGGTACTAAACTGCTCGTGAGATAAAGGTCAGGCTGTGCATATAGTATTCGCCACTTTCGTACGGGGGTATCAGTGGGAACCAACGCGCAGGGATAATTGATCTTACCCCGGAGCAGTGGGAGTGCGGTCCTGACCAGCTCTCAGCTCGAGACTCAGGAATGCCTGATATCCCGGGCTAGAGTAGCAGCGGCCGCTCGTAGCTTTCTGAACTTAGAAGAGGCCATCCACCTTTATTTTATTAAAGACGATAGTCTTTCTTGGGATACTTAAACGGAGAAATTTTGCTCTGTCTTTCTGTTTGTCGGCACGTCACTCGATTCATACACTCGGCCAAAGTTAAACCACATGCCCAAAGGCCAGCCATCTTGAACGGCTGACTAGGTTCACACTTGTGTACATTGTCGATCAAAAAGCAAACATTACGCATATCTGAGGCGCAACATCACTAGGTAAGTATTAGGTGGTGTGTTCCTTTAATAGAAAATGCATATATACGTAATTCTAAAGACCCTAGTTTCTTAAGCTGCGCTGAAAATGCGACCGCGCTGAAACTTGCCTTCCTCCGTGCCCTCTGCACGGGCTCATTGTTGTGTTTCGGTTTCGGTTTCGGTTCTGTATTGCACTGTACAAATGCCATGGGGCGCCGCTCTGGCATTCCTGTTTTATCCAGGCGACGTGTAAATAAAAGAGTCTGTGGAGAGTACTCGTTGAGTGCGGACGTTTCTTCTGCTTCAGTGCTTCGCGCCAAACCGCGTGTCGGGCTGGCTGGCGTCCCCGCCGGTCGCATTGGTCACCGCCGGTCTTCGCCTGCTGCTGTGCCGGGACTACCAGCCCGCAACACAGCACTCATGTTTCCCGACGTATTGCCAGATGGCGTCCATATCTCACGCAGCGCCTCTTCTATCGTCTTTAGACGACATTTGCAGCGAACCACACAGATACGCGGCCATTTTTTTTTATCGGTTCAAAGAAATATTTCTACAACAACACGTCCGGCAAATGGTCACTATAGTTCTTTGGCAATCACTACATCATAAAAAGTGCTTAAGTGTACTCGTGATTTTTAAATACTGTATAGAGGTCGCAAGCAGTGCAAGGCGCAAAAAGAAGCTTTATTTTGTTTCTATTCTCCTAAATTATGCAACGAAATGTTATAGGCTAAATGGGTGCTTCGCCGATTAGTTTTTAAAACCCGAAGTGTGAATGACGGCTGCTTCAACGGTTAGTTCTAAAAAAAGGAAAAAAAAGTGAGATAAAACAATTGCCGTCTACCTCACTATGTATTGCGCTCCACAAACATGAGCTACTCGAAAGAGGTGCCTGAGAGCCGATTTCGCTTCACTGTTATTATCAGGGAGGCCGTAGAAAACACGCGTTCTACGTCAGCTGACATCGCATTCACAGTAAAAACTGCCCTTGCGAGGCGGGAAAGCCGGGGGGAAGCGGCTCTCGTTCGCTATCCAATAGGTCAAGGGCTTAACCGTGTCTGCGCAAGTTTCCTCTGAAAGGTAAAAAGAAATTTCCCTTGCAATAGATCCAGGCATATTGCCTTGGTGGGCATCATCATTTTGCCTGATAATTTTAAACATCAATCTGCTTGGCGCTGTCCTTCCCTAACAAAAGGAGCCCCTTCCCCAACACAGCAGAACGCATCTGCTCGGCTGTTGCAGCTGAACACCAACAAGAATTAAACCGTGGGTCTAGGAGTGCACCCATCAAAAAAAACAGAGTCAGTCCATGTGCTTGCGAACCGCTTCTCTAGGCTACGTTGTAGGCCTTTAGCCGCCTCTTAGCAAAGAAGTGTGTCTTTGCTTAAGGTTTCCACAAGGTAAACTTCGATATTTCGCAACGCGGGAAGCAAAAGCCCGGCTGTCTCGCGCCTTTTCTGCAGCAACTCTGTGGCTTCCTCTACAGTTTAGCCTTCTTGCACGCGTGCAGAGTTTCTGTCAGACCTGGATGACTCAAAAAAGTGATAACGAGCTTTCTCATCATTCGCAGCTGTGAGTTCCACCTCGTCGCGTTGTGAGATTCCAAATGCAGACCGACGAAAACATGCTCTATTTTCGGAAAAAGACGTAATGCCACTCCCATTCCATTCCGTGCAAAAGGCGCTTAATTCCATTCCATTCCATTCCTCCAAGCGTTGCCCCCATTCCATTCCGGGGTTGCGAAAATATAGAATGATTCCGGAGTCAATCCAATTCCGGAGTGGCAACTCCGCAACACTGGTTGCTACGCCACATTTGAGGAAATATAAATAGGAGACATTCAGCCCATGCTCAAGGACGTACCTTGAAAGCCCTTAATACTTTTGTAGTGAAGAGGAGGAGGAGGCCACGCTCGATCGTTTTTAGACATTTAAAATTTCCATGGAAAATCCAGTGGTGTCAAACTAGACAATTAGAAGTATTATTAACTAGATTACGATGCCGAGTGCCCCCGTTGAATCTGTATGCACACAGGGCTGGTCTGGCGATATCTCCCCTCTGTCACTTTTGTTCAGAAATCAAATCAATAGAGCATTATTTTTTATCGTGTCGCCGCTATATATTACAAAGAAAAAGACTTCTTGAAACTCATTGTGCTAAGCTGGGGATAATTTTAACAATAGACGCTATTCTCACCTTCGGTGCTTCGGATTTGGGAGTCAGCCACAGGAAGGTTTTGATGCTGTAATTGCTTTCCTTCAGGAAACAAAACGAATGTGTTTTTAAGTTTGGGCTGAATGTAGAAAAAATTATTGCACTAGTTCTTTTTATGTTTGCTTGTCTGTTGTGTTAACTTAGTAGTTTTATATCTTCATATCTACAATTGTTGGCCAATCCCCCAGTGTGGGTATGAGCCATGTGTAGAGGCACATCATCATCATCATCATCGTTTGTTGCTGTGCGCGTGATTTGCGTTCCTGTTGGACCGGCGCTACTTCGACTGCACAAGTCGTCAGTACTTTGTTAATAAACCGTCGTACGTCATCTGGTGGACGTTGCTGCTATCCCTGACCTCAACCTGGAACTCCGTAACCAAACATTGCCCGCTGCTTCAACCGCTGCAATGACCGGCATTGCCACCAGTCAGACGGACACCGCCGCGGCTTCCAGCTCCAGCGGCGCCATTCAGCGGTACCGTGACCCTCCTACCTTTAGCGGAACAGGTGAGGCTGACGTGGAAGATTGGCTTTCCACCTATGAGCGCGTCAGTGAGACCAACAACTGGGATGACCCGGCCCATCTCCGTGTCGTCATCTTCTATCTTTCTGACGTCGCCAACCTCTCGTTTCCCAATCACGAGCGTGAGCTCCATACCTGGTCTGATTTCAAGACAGCGATCGCAGAAGTCTTCGGCCGCCCGACTTCACGAAAGCTGCGCGCTGAACGTCTACGCCAGCGTGCTCAACAGCCCGGTGGGACGTATACGAGCTACATCGAGGATGTAGTAAATATTTGCTCCGGCGTCAATGCCTCCATGAGCGAAGAGGAAAAGTGAAACATATCCTCAAAGGACGAGGCATTTCAGATGCTTCTTGAGCGGAACCCTGCTTCTGTCGCGAACGTCGTCACTCTTTGCCAGAGTTTCGATGAGCTGCGTCGACAAACGGTCCTTGCACGCAGCGCTGTCGCAGCTGCCGAACAACTCTCGAGCCTCACGCTAGCCTCCCACCCGTTACCCGCTACATCACTCTCTAGCCAAATCAGACTTTATTCGGGAGGAGGTGGCGCGCCAGCTCTCTATGCTGCCTCTGGGCGATCGATCCCTACAACCTGACGCATCGCTGGCTACTCCCATCAGGAGGGCTATCCGCGAGCAGCTTGCCGAATCGGTACCTTTGACCCAGCCATGTTTGCCTGTAGCTGCACCTCTGACCTATGCCGCGGTCGCAGCGCGACCTCCGCCACCGACATTTGCCTACACTGAAGCAATGCACCCGCGAACAGCCCAGCCTCCTGCGCCACCTCCAATGCCAACTCGGAGTCAATATGCTCATAATCCCTGGCGCACACGCGACAACCGGCCCATATGCTTCGCTTGCGGTTTCGCCGGCCATGTGGCGCGCTTCTGCAACCGTCGCATGTCACCTGCTCATCAAGCTGCCGTAACGCACGGATTCGGCTACCCACACGCTACTGGCGACCATGCCACGCGCCTCAGCTCCGACTTTTCGCCGCCTCCACGACGACCTTTCGGCAACCATCGCTCCCCGTCACCCCGTCGTCGCTCGCCTTCACCCTTACGTAGTCGGCAGTCACCTAGCAAGGAAAATTAGTTGCTGTAGTTCCGCAGGCACGAACTGCCAGCTTCGCGACTTCTACAAGGCCTCCACAGTCACCATGCAATTTACTCGACATAGTAGAAGGAACGATTAAATACACTCGCCTTCTGTTCAAATTACTTTTTAACGCGATAGCGTTAAAGAGCTCGTATCGCAGAAATTCCGCCGTCGGCGTCGGCGCCGTTGGTTGTGAGCGAAAAATAATCATCTTGTCCGTGACCGAAAAATCGAAAAAGCTGCAAATAAAATAAATAATAAAAATGTTGCGTGGCAAGCAGGTGTTCTACCACACAGCCATGCCTCTGCTTGGAGGTGCACTGAAAGTAACTTTCATGCTTCTCAAAAATACGCGTCCTGTATACAGGTGTCACAGCACGAGATGTAATAACGCAGTAATATTGCGTGGTACAAGCGTACATTGCCATCGGGCGTCACACCATGTCACTATCAAAACGACTTGGTGGTTCTAAGACAGCCACCCATTACAAAAGGCACACACATTACTGCGCGTATTCCCTTAAGACCACGTAGTGGGTGCATCGCAACTTCAAGAAAGTTACTCGCGCATAATTCCTCCTGGTTTAAAGCATGTTACCCATTACATAAGGCACTAACCATAGTGCGCGCATTCTCTTAAACACTCGTAGTGTTCGAAGTGCGCACTAAGGGCAGGATATCGCTATCGCGTTCAACTCTTAAAGGCGAAGCTTAAGTGTACGCCAATTTTTATACAGTAAGAGGGCGAACATCACTAAGCGTCGACTACATAGAGGGAGAGATATTGCTGCATACTAGATTTCACAGAATTGAGTCGGCGTATTTATCCCTTTCAGTCACGAATTGTGATGCGCTGTCTGCAAATGCATCAAATTTCCATGGCATGATTTCAAGGCACTCAGTATTACATTCCAAGAAATAAAATGAAGGGATGTGTTGCTTTCTGTGAGTTACAGTAATTACTGCTAATTAGCGTCTAATTAAATATCTAATTATTCTGCAATCAGTCAGCTTCAATCCTTACATAAAAGGAATCGACTATTAGGCCCAAAATGCATGCACAGTTTGTATTTTGGTTGTATGTTTTTCGAGTAAACAAAAAAAAAATACTCTTGACGTTGGTCCTGGAACGTCGCACGTCGAACGATCGTCGAACATGGTAGTGTCTCTAGCAAAGTGATCATCTGCAGCAATATACAGCATAATGAAGTTAAATAAGTGCTAGTTGTTCACTCAGGAAGCCTGCACGAATGTGCACACTAAGTTTCAGGTCATTTGAAGAAACACTCGGTGCGTGACGCGACTTCGAAGTTGATGTGTACAATTTTACACACCGTGACTGAAAGGGTTACATAGACGCCTACATTTCACTCTGCCTAGATTAGATGATTTAGGGCATAACCTCCATGCTTCCTGTAAAAACAGTTTCAAAATGTGGTTTTCATAGAGCCGGCGTCAATATTCCTTTGAAAATGTGTGGCGCTGACTATGATCCTTCATGATTTTTCTGCGCATGCTGCTGAAAACCCTACACACGATAATTCATGATGAAACTTTCAGAAATGTGCCAAACCGTGGAACAATAACTGAAATTCGCAACACATTAACAAACAAGGCTAAACCACTGCCAATTCGGCACCCAAACCACTTCTTCGAAAACTACCTTGACAGTCTCCAATGGCTTCTCATAGTGAGGAGAACACACCAGCGATTAATTTCTCCCCTTCACAAAATTTCTCTTTTACTGCAAAGTTGTATAGGGCTAAGGGATTCCGTTTGTATGCAGCAAAGCCCTAGGTCCTCTAGCTAGCGAAGGAAGCAGTAATGTGGAGTGATGCATTTTGAAGCGTTAAAGTGGAACTCCTGGAGCCCTCTATGAAGTGATGCAGAAACGAATGAATTACAGTGGTAAAAAATTTTGTTGCCGATGCACGGGTTTGTTGCCGAACACACATGTTCATCACCTCATGTGTCCTTGCTGCAGCGAATGCTGTTGCACTCGAAAACTTCAACTAAGTGAGTCGCCCTTTTGCACCACTAATTTGTTGTTCACATGAATATGGCACCGTCCCTTTTCATCCATGCTATCGTAGTAATGAACCAGAAACCATCGAACACCATTCCATTCAATGTAGTATATTTGTGAGCTAAAGAAATCGATTTTCCGAAGCCCCTCTTCGAAATATCGGCTACACATTACAGTTACGGCACTACTGTTTCCAAGGGCAATGATGCTGTATGTATGTATTAACTGACCTGCTGTAGAGAGCTTGAGGCTTATATAACCTCGACTACTCCATTTCTATAAGTTCTGCAGCGAAAGAAAGAAAGACAGAAAGTGGTTCCCCCAAAATAAGAAATGAACACGTAAAGAATAAAACATGTAGCAAACTGAAACAAGTTAAAAAATAACACGGTAATATATAGTTCCCTCGCAGGGGTTCACATTCGAATAAAGCGTTCGCATGCACACTTTTCTAGTTCTGTCCGCAGCATACCGACTAATACATCATTACCTATAAAGCAACACATGGTTATCCACAAGCGGTTATCTATTCCAATGTCTACTAAGAAGTCTTTCAGGAAGATGTTCACCTTTTGCAGAATCACCGACGCTGGGCTGTTGCAACAGTAGCGTATGTGATGCCAGATTTATTGTTACAGGTAAATTAAAGAGACTTTCAGGCTATTTGTGTTGTTTTTTGTTGTAAAGGAGCGATAATATTATACTACGTACTATATATTATAAACATCGGCAGGAATATATAATATTATAGAATGTTATAGTAAGTACTATAATATTAAAGGAGGCAGTAGATCAGGCGAAGATGAAACCTTGAAGGGATGAAAAATTCTCTAACACGGGATGACGCAGGAGCCGACGTTTCGACAAGCGGTACTGTCTTTTACAAGGCAGCAGCTGCCTTGAAGAAGACAAGACCACGTGTCGAAACATCGACTCCAGCGTCACCCCGTGTTCAAGGATTTTTCATTTCATTTATTATTAGAGTTTAAATTCGTCGCAGTGCAACTATGCAAGTTATTGAGCCTTTTATTAATATCACCGTTACACGACAAAATGACCAAATAAATGGATTAATTTTTTTTTCTAACGTTATTCAGAGGTTATCTTTTTCCTCTTTCTACTGCCACACATTTCAGGGTGATCCCACGTAGTGCGTTGAGCCATCGCCATCAGGAAGCGATTGACCGACCGTGTATGTGCATGAAGCATATGTGCGCTCAGCGTAGACACACATGATTCACTTTACGCAAAAATATGCCTTACTTCGACGTATTTCCCTACTATCGAAAACAGAAGCGTTTGTTATTACTGGCGCAATCAGCAACGGTCTACGCGAAGCTTAGAATGACAGGGAGCTGAGCTATGTGGCCGAAACTAGGCTGTCTTCGTAGCAGAATATATGACGTGCCAGCCCGGAAATTGAGTAAACAGCCACATTCGCGTTCGTTGTTCATCTCTCGTATTCATGGCTGGATGTCTTATTTTCATCTATGTTGCCAACATTAAAATGGGTCTCAGTTAGATGCGCACGAAGGAGTAGCTACTCACTCTGTAAGTACAGGAAGCGTCCGCCGTGAGCAGGCGACAGCGTCGCGAATGATGTCCTGGAGAAGGTAGCCGCCCTTGAAGTTTCGCTCGTAAGTACAGTGCGAGAGTCCCATGGCCTCCAGTTCTGGGAGGATTTGATCGTGTACCCAGGCAATGTCTTTGCTGCTGAACGAGACGAACACATCGAACAGCTTGTCCGCGTCGTCCTCTTCGACGCGCCATGCCAAACCACGAACGCCGTGGTCACGCAGACACGTCCTTAGCACGTGCTTGTAGCGCAGATATGTGGCTGACAGCGCCAAAAGAACAGTCAAAACACCTGTTCGCGGCCAAAAAAGAAGACATATCATGTTGAAGGCCATCAGCACAAACTTATACGCGGCTTACCGCAAAAACATAGACGAATCTTTCAAACATTACGCCGACCCAAGTGCACAACAGTATTGACGTATCAGATATGACTTCTCATATGACGTATCACTTACTTTTATTTCGCCTCATTAAAGTAATGACGCAGTTGCTCTGTTAACACGTTGCTCTCATTGACGCAGTTACTGAAATTCCCCGTTAACATATACACCGACGCCTCGCTTGCTGGCTCCTATCGCTAAAACTGCTAACGTGCCTTTAATGAAGCCTATCAAATGCTCAACTGGTCGGACACAACGCACCGAGACTGCGACAGAGCTATAGAAGTCGCCGTTGTAAATCACTCGTCTATGAAGCCCTCGGAGTGCAGACGGATAACAGTACTGCAGCGCAGACGAGTTCTTCTTCACTAAAAGCATGAGCACTTACTGTGTGATGCCGGCTGATTCCTGCTTTAAAGTCAGGCTCGTCACCTATGTAACTCTTGTCCCTGGGCGTTTTTGTAGTACATTGGGTTCCGAGACCAGAAGTGGGAAGCCGATTTTCTGTTTATTTAAGTAGAACGAGCTGCACATTTACTGTTCCTGTGTTTGTTCGCGTCCACTATATTAGGTGTATCGAAGGAAGTGCGTCCCAGTTGCCAGATCTTCCTGTCACTGATCAACTTTCGCGCCGAGACTCGCCTGCAGTACTGCGCTATCTCGCCAATCACCCTCATTAAAGGTGCTCGCGCCGCAAGCACTCATGTGAGTCAATTTTCGGTAGCGGCGCTCAATGATAATGCGTTCAGCCGGCAACCAACCAATTACGAAGCAAGCGCACCAGCTTACCATGCTTCACCAGCTTACCGTAATCTATAAGATCATTTTGCTAACCGTATCGCTCTTACACACGTCTCCAAGCATTCCAGATGCGCATAGGCGGCTGATCGTACGTACCGAAAGCTATCAGGAGATAAACCACTCCTTGCGGTATCGCCGCTGGGCAGAGGTCCTTCTGCCCAAGGGTGAAGAATTTTTTTCTTGACACGAGTGCATTGGGACCTTTCCCGCACATGATGCCTCTGGCATCCTGAATCTGTCAGAGTAAAGAAAGAGGCAACAGCCTTGTCAGGCAACTAATGCATAGTTCACAGAACAAACATCTGTCGCTCTAAATAGCACAAGCGGCATAGCGCACACCCCTTACTCGTCTTCTTTTCAAATGCGAAGCCTTTCTTTAGCGAACCAAAGGCAATTTAAGCGTTTCTATCTATCTATCTATCTATCTATCTATCTATCTATCTATCTATCTATCTATCTATCTATCTATCTATCTATCTATCTATCTATCTATCTATCTATCTATCTATCTATCTATCTATCTATCTATCTATCTATCTATCTATCTATCTATCTATCTATCTATCTATCTATCTATCTATCTATCTATCAAGCCGCCTACGTCTGGGTGCTCATGTGGTCGCCTCCTTAACTTCGTTTAGCCCGAAATTGGCATGGGAGGGCATGAGGCTATGACAAACATGATTGCCTGGTCATAAGTTGAACGCGAAAATCCTACAGTTTACGTCATGAAACCCTTTTCTCCAGGCACGTGTGGCTCATACCTGCATACGAAAGGCCGCGGTATATGGGCATGCGCCACAGGTGATTGACAGTTTATATCTACCCAGTAACGGTGAAAACAGACATTCGTAATTTAAATGTGACAGCGTTAAATAAATGAACCATCGGCCTCGTTTACCCAGCCAATGCAAAGAATAAAGATCAGGATCCCTGCAGGAATCGGGCATTTTGCGTGGCAGTCAAATATTCTACAACAGAGCCACGCCAGCTCTTCAAACTGCTTTGGAAAAATATCCAATGCAGGCGCTAATGGGTGCAACATCAATTGTTGTTGCAGTGCTGGCTATCTAATTTTCTACCTAGGTAACCAACATTACATATGCATTTCTATCATACGGACCTTATGTCGGGTTAACGTCGCCTGGGGTTCCAGTGTGGGCTCCACTTTATGATAGACTAATAAACATTACATACGTACTCCTATGACTCGATGAGCCAGCTATAGTCAAGCATTGCTCGACACCGAAGGAGTACGCTAACAAATGCTACGTATGATATTCACATAATCTCACCGTAGCATGCACTTCGTTTCGATAAAACTGACGTCTGTGCTATCAAATGAGTGCTGACGTTGTGTCAGGCATCAGTTACCCTTTAAACGCTAGTGTAGTCGATGCGCATGGCAAGCGCACGATCTGCATACAACCACTCAATCTACAAAAACACGTCGATCCACCTCGTAACTCTTGACTCAAAGAAGAAAATGCAGCATAGAAAGCTACTTGCTTACTGCTTCGCATGAAACCTATTTCCCCCAATCTTTGTGTTCTACGGATTTTTTTTTTCATCGATATGTCAAATTGCTATATTAATGCACACAAAAGATCCCAAGTACTCTGAGAGGAAGCCATTAATGGCAGCAAATAGCATGCACAGGATTGTACCAATCTTATAAAAATGAAGTCTAGAGCCCCATATATTGCAACTGTCCGCCACTTATCACTTAACAGCCACGTAAGCATGCAGACAGCCGCGCGACTCCTCAGAATGAGTTGCTACTGCGCTTAGTGACATCCGCTGCTTTCCTTGTATGTCTTCTCTTGCCGTGAGGCGGCGCATACAAATGCCGAATTAGAAACTAATCTTGGCGGCGGGTAGTTCACCAACCCGTTAGAAAATCGATGCCCATAGCATCTATGGGCGGAATTCCACATATGTCCGTCATATTGCGCACCTCAGTATCAGCGGTATCAAAGAAAGCTATTTTTCTTGAGTGAGCCGAGACGCGCTTCTTAGTGGCCAATATTGATAGGGTGCCCTCGATCGTTTAAAGTCATTGTAGGCACAAACCTTGCCTTTAAAGGAACTTTTATAAAACAACGAAACTAGATAATATATACTGGTTTCTTCAGCTGCTCGAAACATTCGTGGCCGTTACAATCCCAAGTATGCGGACAGTAGATCAGACAATTGTAAAGAATTCGGGCGGATCCCACGCTGTTTGAATTGCTGTCCATAGCAAAAGGCTTTCTTATTGTGCGCTATCTATCTATCTATCTATCTATCTATCTATCTATCTATCTATCTATCTATCTATCTATCTATCTATCTATCTATCTATCTATCTATCTATCTATCTATCTATCTATCTATCTATCTATCTATCTATCTATCTATCTATCTATCCAGCCGCCTACGTATGGCCGTCACCATAACTTGTACAACAGTACACCAAAATTGGAACAGTACACCAGAATTGGATCCCACCTACCATAGGAACATCCATTCCTATGGTAGGTGGGATCTGCTGAATTTTTTCTCTTTGCCTGCAAAGGCACCTCCCCCCCCCCCTTGATTTGCCGTGCGGACCCCGCTGTGTCGGCCTCATCCAACTCCCCCCTCCGCCTCAAAAGGTTGTCGACCCCTGGTTTATGGGGTTCGACACTCCAAAGTGACTCAGACGACGTATTGGAAGACTGCGTATAACTTTGGCCACCTGGGGTAAAACACCTGACGTAGTGAAATGACGTAGTGAAATTGCGCAGAACGGGCGTCTAGCATTTCGTCTCCATCCAAATGTGACTTCCACGGCCAGCAGTGTGTCGGAACGGAACGAAAACCAAAAAAGGAAAAAAAACGATATTTTTGACCCGAACGAAAGCCTAACCGAAACTTTTATTATTTCGTTCCGGAGTGAAACAGAAATTTTTTAAATCGCTTTTTGGGTTCACGATAAAACTTGGTTATCCGGAACAGCTGAGGTTATTCAACTTGAGCAATTATGCAAATCTCAGGGTACAGTATTAGCGCGTACTTCAGGCATGAATTCGAACACAAAGATATGCTGAAAGTTCGCGAAAAATGAAAATAGTGGCAACCAGAGGTGTTTATATTAGCGCAGGTGGACTTTTCCGTGCCGTTCACGCAGGCCAGCGTGGAGAAGGCATTCTCGGCGCTAAGTTTGTTACAGCGAAAGCTATTATGAGATCACAACCGCCGATTTTGGTGCCATAGTTGTCCGTCGTCGCCGCCGCCGCCGGTGTCGGTAACCGCTATTGCGTGAAATAAGAAAAATTGAAATCAGAAACAACTTTATGGGATCAGATGGGATTTCAATCCGCGCCCTGTGCGTGGCATTCGAGTATTCTACCACAGAACCACGGTTGTGCTTGACACTCCTTCGCAAAAATACTCTATACAGGTGTAATGTCGGGCAGGGAATCGTGTTAACATATGTAATTATGCGTGGCAGATGAGTAAAATAACAACCTGGCGTCACACAATGCGAATTGCGCAACGAGTCGGTCGTTGAAAGCTTCTAACCCGTTACAAAGGGTTCAGCCATAATTCTTCATCGTCATCAGCCACAGCACAAAGTGCACATAATGCCTTACAGATGTGTAGCGGGTACCACGATTCTCCGATGAACGACTAAAAATGGCACAGTTGGCGCTTCGATACTTCAGAAAAGTTAGGATGGTTTATGGCGTAGTAGGTACCTTGCAGGTGTACTTGTACAGTTGCCCAAGAGAGTCTTCAACGGGTTCTACATAGGCCGCTCTTCCAGTTTTTGCTGTGACTGTGCTGCGTGTGCCGCACAGGCCTGGCGATTGCTTTATCAGAAGAGCGTTCTCGCACATCAAAGGGTACACTCAATGGCCTGCTGCTTTTGTGATCCTGCTCACTCCCTTGACACAAAGCACTGAGCCCGCTAAAAAAATACATAATTGACTTTTGAGAAAATAAATACTATAACTTTGAAGGGTACTCGTTTGTGCTAGTTGGCAGGAATTCGTGGTATAGTTACTTCCGCACCTCTGAAGAACGTGTGAGGAACGTGTTTTACCCCTCTCCCACTTTCTTCAGAGGAACACAGGTAACTATACCACAAACGCAATGTTTTTATGATTACTTTAACTTCAAATTTTTGCATACAAATAAAAACCCTTACGAACCGTTACGGAACATTTTTGTTTCATTCCGGAACAGAAATGGAACGGAATTCTTTGCGGTGGAACGAAACTAAGACCGAAACGAAAAAAGTCACAGTTTCACGGCAAGGGCGAAGCAATGAATGCGATAGCAACAAATTGTTTTGTTATACGAAGTGAGGCTGGCAGCTAACTGTTTTGTATCTGATCTCGCGTAACTACAAAACGCTGGTGTAAGACAATACGGCCGCTCCAGGGAGAGATGCTCTCCGCATAGTCACTTTGCGTTGAGAGCGCAGCACGTAGAAGGGTATAGGCTTCCCAAGCAACGCTTAGCGGCGCTGCTGCTCTTGACAGGTAGCGCCATCTCTGGCAGAAAAAGAGAAACTGGGGCGTGATCAGCGAGCGCTTTCCCTTCTCGCCACCGCGTTGCCGCTCGCTTCCGTGCACGTGCAGAGCTCTCGCTGTTCACTTGCGGCGTCTCACAATGTACCGCGTGCAGTGCGGCTTCAAAAGGATCTTCAAGCTTGACTGGCACTTCCGCAAAGCGAACTTGATAAAATGAGGAAAGCTCGTCAATCACGTTAACGGTGATGAGCAGACGATCGACGACAACCACGCCCGACTCAAAGCGAAATGCATTTCCCAAGTCGCGATTACACCGTGTAGGACGTATACCTCGAGGTAAGTCTCATTCTGTCACGTTAAAGATGAATAATGGTCCACATGCACTCCGAAATGAAGCCGTACACGCTATCGATGTTCTGCGGCGGTGGACTACGAATCATATGATTGTTGTTTTGATATGGCATGCTTACAGTAGCAGCCGTGTACTTTCGTGAACAAACGTTTGCGGCGTGCGAAAAGAAGATTATACGGCCATGGCACTGCTTCCTGAAAAGGTTAGAGTCAAGTCCTCCGTGCCGCTGGAGAATCACCCGCCGATTAAGACGCGAGGCAGCTAGCTGAGCTTCAACCACTGTAAAGCAAGATGAACTGCTCGCCTCGTTTTTTCGCCTCTCGCGTCATGCTTGCAGTCTCTTTTTATGATACCGACTTGACAGGCGTATAAAACCTGTTGCGTGAACGCGGCTAGAAAATCGCACAAAGTCAGAAGGTGGTTAATTCAAGGTTGCAATAGCAAAGCATGTATGAAGTGCCAGTTATATTTAGCGGCTTAAATATATATCACCCCAATAAAGTGACAAAAACAAAGCAAACCTGCAGAACGATGTCAAAGCTAATTGCTGAAAATGCACAGACGTCCGTTCCGGCGTGATAAAGCAGCCTTCCCGACGCGTGAAATGCAGGCGCCGAACTTCTGACAATGTGCGGAGTTAGTTGAATTCAACCAACCGCGCAACGCTAACGGTATAACGCGAATGTGAACGTTCAACGACGACGGGTAGGTCTCACGAGCACGGAGAATCAAAACACAAAGTTGCTTCACCTACAACCGTAACTGGACTTTAACAATGCGAGAAGACAGCGAGTAATCATTACTGTAGTCGCTGCGTGCATGCGCCCCGCTACTTACCGATTCAGGTAGTCGGAACGAACGAAAGCGATGAACTCAGACAGCCAAAATAGTCAGCTATCCACGCTTGCCGCCTTTATTTCTCGTGCGACATGCCCGGGAACCGATACAGTTTAACACGTGAATCGTGTGCCTTGTCTGCACTGTTGTGGCTGGCCACTAAACCGCAATACTTCGGACCACGCTTGCGCTTCCGCGGGGTCGCTTCTGCCATCGTGGAAATGCGCAGCTTCGCACAGCAAGCCTCTCGGTTCAACGTGCCGAGCTGACGGCCCCACAGTTGAGAAGAACGCGAGCGCACGTGCGCTACCGCTACCGTGAAAGGGGCTGAGTCGGCCGCGCGACGGTTCAGTGTTTTCCGACAGAGCCGCAGCGCGGCTGGCGCGGCGCTGTCGTCGCGCCGCAAACTTGAGCTTGGGTTCCCTATACGAGCCGCTCGCTGTGATGGCTGTCGAGAAAACGCGCGCGCCAGCGACCGTGCCCTTAGATTCAAAGTTCAATGTTGCTCCTCGCGCGGCACCCCCTCCACTCACGTCTTTTCAGGCCTGTTAAAGACGGGCGGGGTGTTTTCTGTCTGCTTCGACGGCAGACCTCCCGAGCGGGGTGATCTTATGCACCTTCCGAGCGACGGAAATGGGCCGGCTCGTTTGATCTCTGCCTCGGCCGCGTTCGTCGGCCCCGCTCGCGCGCTTTTACCCACGGTAGAACATACGGTGTGCGGAGGGATCTTATCAATTTGGACTTCATACTGGACATGACGGCGACGACGACGACAAAAAACGCCAGGCCTGCGCTAAAACCGCATCACAGTCACAGCGAAAGCTGGAAGAGCGGCGTTTCTAGAGCCCGTTAAGCTCTCTTGGGGCTACAATACAAGTACACTAGAAAGGTACCCACTACGCCATAAATCACAATTTATGTGAAGTTTGTAAGCACCTACTAAGCCATTATTCTTCATTCTGCGGAGAAGCGAGGCACCAGCTACACGTCTGTAAGGCATTATGTGCACTTTGTTCACGCGACGACTGATGACGATGAAGAATTATGGCTCAGCCCTTTGTAATGGGTTGGAATCTTTAAACGGCCCACCAGGTATGTAATTTGCATTGGGTGACGCCCGGTCGCTATTTCCCTCTCCCGTCATGCTGTATAACATACGTTGACGTGGGAAAGAGACGGGGGGGGGGGGGGAGCGAAGAACTTTACTGAGACCCCGAGGAAATGGATCATACGCTTATGGGCTTCCTTGGCAACCAATACAAGTGCCGTTGCGAGGAACCCACTACGCGATAAATCATTGTAATTTTACTGAGACCCAGAGGAAGTGTATCATGCGCTTATGGGCTTCCTTGGCAACCAATCCAAGTGCACTTGCGAGGAACCCACTACGCTATAAATAATTGTAATTTTTGAGAAGTAGGCCAGCAGGCACTCTGCCATTTTTTTCATTCTACGGAGAGCGTTGGTACCTGCTAAACCCATGTAAGGCATTATGCGCACTTTGTTGATGCTGTGCCTGATGATGAAGAATTATGGCAGGGTCCTTTGTAATGGGTTGGAAGCATTCAACAACCTGCTCGTTGCGCAATTCGCATTGTGTGACGCCTGGTTACAGAATTCGCGTTGTGCTACGCTTGGTGCTTATTTTACTCTTCTACCACGCTATATTGCATGTGCTAATGTGGTTCCTTCCCGACATGAAGCCTGTATAGGACCTTTTAGCAAAGCAGTTTCAAGCACCGGCATGGCTCAGAGGTTGAATACTGGGCTCCCACGCGTAGGACCCAGGTTCGAACCTCGTTCCATCCTGGAATTTTTTTCTTATTTAGTTTTTTTTTCTTATTTCGAGCGATACTGGTTACGGACACCGGCGGCGGCGGCAGACAACTACGGCGCCAAAAACGGCCGGTGAAATGATCTCATAACAGCTTTCGCTGTAAAACCCGTCGAGACTGTCCATATAAATGCTATCGCAATAAAATATTTCGTTCCGACACCCTAGCGGCCAGGATCAAACCCGCGTATCTCGGGTCACCACTCGAGCACCATAAGCACTGGGCCTTTGAAGAGGCTTATCCCACCTAAAAAGCGATGAACTGTTTTTGACACAGTTTAGGCAAAACCTTAAATTTGGTGATGGTCGGCTGAACTGTGGACACTAAATCAATGCGCTCACCACGTTTCCATGTGCTTGTATCCACTGTCTCAAGTTGTAGTCAGCGCAATCGCAGGTGTAATCGTTACCAGACAGCCAGATAGACGTGACGTTGAGCTGTGTGAGCAGTAAAAACGGCAACCACCTGAGCTTGTTGCCGCGTAAATCGAGAGAATTTACTGTTGTCGGTATGGAGCTCACGTTAACACTCAACAATAAATTGTCTTTCAGTGATAGTACTCGCAGATGAGGTGCCGCTCTTGTGATAGTGTCATCCAAGATACGCAGTTGATTTCCGCTCAGATCCAGTTGCGTCGTACCTTTCGGCAATACCTTGGGAATCCTGCCGACAGTTGCCGACGAGCAATTCACACTGATTTCTCGCTCACCAAGTGATCCTTCGTGGCATTCACAATGACATCCAGGCTCGCACTCATCTTCCCACCGGAGGAAGTCTTCTTTCGCTAGTATGCCCAGTGGCTTTCCTTTTAGCCGCTGCGGTTTCGCACACGTCGCGATTCCTCTCATCTGAATGTCACTGTCCTCTTCTCTGAGCCAAGCCAGTCTGCAGTCGCAGATCAAAGGGTTGTCTAAAGGAAGAGAAATCCGGAGAGGATAAGAAGTTGACGAAAACGTTCAACACTCAAGCGCTCTTTCTTAAGCGAAATGCCGCGTGTTTATAAACTTATCGGCAGAGACTGTAAATTAAGGACTTTTCGACCGTCTGTAAGAGGTGCAGAAAAACTAGGCGAGCTGGCTAACTGGCGGGACTTCTCCCTTGAGTGTCTTAAAACAAGGGTGTGGTGTTGACCGATCTTAAGTCATTGAACTCAATTGCTAAAGGTTTGTTTTTTTGAGACGCTTCAGCCCAAACAGCGGTGTGTTTAGTAATGACAATGTTGTATCACAAGTCACACCCCGCAAATTGACCGAATGATAAACGCAAACCAAACGGGTGATCATTCTAAAAAGACAGGGCTTGCAAACACGGACACAAGAAAGAAGTCAGGACACCACAAACGCCCTGTCTTTTTAGAATGAATACTTACCAACTAGCTCAGATCTCTGTTATTCCAAACGGGTGATCATACGCTGCCGAATAAACGAAGGTCCTCATATGGTGGAGGCCAATGTGTTAATTTTGTACTAAGTTGCATAGATTTCCATGATAGACAGTAGCCCTCGGCATTGTGCGTTCATATCAGATGAGAGTTCGTTTATGGCACGAGCTCTTTTTGCGTTACCAACAGGTTAAAATGACAGTTAAGTTAGACGATAAATGAGCTCATATCAGTCAGATTATATTTCAGGCTTCCATTGTTAATATTGCTAGCATAGGTTCACTATAAGAACAGAAAAAAGATGGTGGAAGTCATTTTGAGTGTCACTTCGATACTTCAGCACCTGAACGTCCGTGTGATGTCATGAATTTCAATATTAGTGAAGTATTTTGGCCCGTTTGATTTAACAAATTTACTAATACGTTCTATACTGTCTGCGACTGTAGTATAACAATAATGCAAATCAGTTTTACGGATGATAAGTCATGTCGGCCCTAGTAAACGGCATCGAAGCCTACCAAGTCATGGCGAGTTCGTCGTCAACGCGAAGAAAGCGTCGCCTCCTTATTTCCTTCTGAGACGAAACTTTTTTTTACGTAAGTCCAGCAGTCTTCCGTAACGGAAATGACGCGGGCGAAAGGGCATACGGATATGTCAAAGCAAATAATAATCAGAAAAACTTCGGCTGAGCCACCCAATCAGAGAATCGAGCCTTGAACTCGAGGGCTTTTATGCGCGAAAGATCACTGGGCCATGAAAGCAAGCATATTTTTATTCGTGAACTCGCCATTTGCAGTCTTTCTCAGCGTCACCACTTTCCCCGAAATGGATGGATAGATGCTAGGTGCCTCACCTTCGAATCAGAGCAGCGGCGAGCGCTACCAAGCTCTTTATTAGATATATTTATTTTCTCTAGTTCAAGCTAACAAGTGGGCAGTTCTGACCCACACGCTACCTTCGCAGTTTGTGTTAAACCATTTCGTTCAGTTTGTCCCGTAGTTTTCCACCACCTTCTCTTATTGGTCTCTAGGACAAATATAGTTCTCCTCCGAAAACTTCATCCGTGGCCTGATTCTCGAGCAGACACTCCTTCCTTGATTATGTGATGATTCCTTCGATAATCGACTACAATATGAGTCATAGTTCGTGCACACTTTCCACGTTAAAGGCACGAATTGTCTTCGTTTGAACATTTCATACTCTGTCTTCCCATTTTCTCACGCCCTCACCTGGCATCAAAGACCACGGAGTTTCCTCTTGCATTGTCGTAAAACTTTCTTTTTTTTTTGTTTCTCAACATACCTGGCTGTCAAAAACAGTAAGGATAGTGACCGAAACGCTTTGCGGTTGAAGGGCAGAGGGGTCAGCCGGTTCTTACTGAAGTCTAAGGCTGCCATGCTGGCTCAAATGCAATACACGTTCTGCAAATGTTATGTGTTAGCGTCAGACACAGCTGCAAACGCAGCAAGGGAGGCACGTTTCACTTCTATGTTATGAAGGGTTGACATGAAAGAACACTCAACCGCCACATTTTGCGTGCTTTCTTTTGCTTTGCGAAGCGCCTTCTCGTAATATTCTCAAAAGGTAAGTAGCTAAGTCAAGAAAAAAACTTGTTTTTTTTTGTGCCCCGCTAAAGGCGCCAACACGTCCTTCCTTCATATTTATTTACTTCATCTTCTCGGCATCCTTGTCCTGCATAGTATTCAACACGTTTTGATCGTTTTTTCCTGAGTGTATATTGTTTTTTTCTGCTTCTCTCTTTTTCTAGTGCGCGAATAAGCCTTTCCAGGCTCGTAAATATAATCAATTGTTAGTTTGCGCATAACTTCATCTTCGCCTTTCGTTCTTGTGGTCCTCGTCAGTGTCTGGAATAGAGTTATGATTATGGTGCAGTCGTACCCGCTACTCCACATAGCAGCCTTGCTAGTCCTTTAATAGGCGTCTGCGCATACCCATTCGCCAGGTTTAATCCACTTCACGTGCATATTCTATCAAGAAATAATATGCAGAGAGGGGCAGGAGTACTTCGATTACTCCTACACTAAAAGAGCAAACCGCTTATGCACGTTCTGGCTACGCCACCTGGGACAGGTCACCTGCTTCTAAAAGACGTAGAGGACTTTCAGAACTGTAGCATCATTTGTTGCTTTCTAATTTTCTTAGCTGCACTTTATCATTGAAACTTTGTTGCTAGCAGCCTGCCTTATTTTGTAGAACGCATCTATATACCCACTGAAAACCATGTATATCAGCGAATTCAGCAGCATAGTAGTCACCTGTGTTTTATGATGTCTAAATGGCTCAAGAGAATAGACGTATTGGGACTAGCTGGATGATCAAGAACTATGGGTGGCTTCTGGGTATAGTTATGCATAAAATACATTGACTCAACATTCTTATAATAAACAACATCAATCATAACCACATTAGTTACGCAAAAGTCTGAGAATTCTAATAGCTATTACCTCAAACGCAACGGTACGATGGCTTCCTGCCAGAATACATGCGGGCAGACGTAGATTTTCGAAGTAATCAATGCAAAAAATCACACTAAAACAAACAATGATCAGTGCTAATATTTGCTGAAATCGGTACAACTTCCTCGGCGCTTGTGTGTCTGCACGCTGCATGTTCTCTTTCTGACGAGCATTAAATGGTAACGTAACTATACTGATTCCTTTTATTTGATTTTAATTATTTTTGATTACCACAGTTGACATGCGACGCGGCCTATATGCCATAGTGTTAACCTAGGCGGAGGGACATGCGTGCTGCAATGGAACTGCTCTATGAAACAGGACACCAACAAGGCACCGACGTAGCCATTGCTGATCATTGTTTAGTGCGACAAGACACGTAACAGTTACCTAACAGTGAAAGAGATGAAATGAGAAACGTAACTGGTAATCCTCACAACTGCAACGCCGGAGAGCTCCGGCGCAAAGTCACTCCTTCGGAGCAGCCGCACTCCATTTCCTGCAAGGGTCAACGACCGCAGAGAAGTGGCTCCGACGAATGCATGTTGCACGTCAGTGATGTTATTCTCTTCCAGGCGAATAGCCACCAGAGCGGCGTCGTTTCCGAACTCCCCAACTTCCAATCTCGATATGGCATTGTACGACGCACCAAGATATTCCAATTGAGGGAGATTGCTCACAGAACCGTTGAAGGAAACAATATGGTTTCTGTGCAGGCGCAACACCTTTAATGTGAGGAGGCTGTTGAAAGCTTTCGCACCTAACCAGCTTATTTCGTTTGACCTTAAGTCTATGTGTGTTAGACGAACGTTGTCCCGAAAAGTATCGTCCTGAATCCTGGAAATTATATTGCTCTTCAAGTTAAGCTCACGGAGCTCAGTCAGGCCCCTAAAGGCAATGCTGATGTCCCCAATGCCGTTAAAAGACAGGTCTATGACCTTAATGCTTCGCGTCCTTTGGAATATACTCGAAACTGTGGTTAACTTGTTCATCGACAGATTTATAACTTCAATAACCGAAGGACGCGAAAAATAAGAATCGCTTAAGTTGGTAATTCTATTATTGCTTAAGTCAATGGTGGTCAACTCCTTGAGTTCCTCGAAAGCTCCAGGCGTTATATTCGCCAGGATGTTGTCCCTCAAGTTGAGCCGTCGAAGGCGACTATTCCTTGATGCAAACTTGGTAATAATATTTATGCAGTTCTCTTCCAGTGTGAGTCTCTTCAGATATTTCAGATGTGGCAATGTGTTTCTTGCAAACCTATCCGCATCACAAATCTTGTTCTTGCTGAGATCAAGTGCCTGAAAAAAATAAAAGAAACGTGTGCTGATGAACGTCAATACAGTACTAAGCGCATGGAAACTTAATTCTCGCTTCTCCTAAATACGTTTTTGTCCAGCATTTTCTGTAATGTTCTGGACCTAAAATGGGCAATGAGCCGGCAGTGCATATAGGCGAGGCATATTAGGGCGCACCGCTTTAGGCCCAACCACAGGCACGCGTCGGCACGCGTACGCGCGCGCCTTCGCGTGAAATGTGTGTTGCAGCACCCGGTGGAGGAAAGGGGGGGGGGGGGAGGGAGCGCACGAGTCGACGCTCGCTCGTAGCCGAGACGCAGCGTTGCTTGATCCATTGGTCTAAAACTAAGTATAGCCTGGTAATACGCGTTGTCGAGTCAAGCGACTTGGCATGCTTTCATAGATATAAAGAACACGTTAAAATATTGAATATACATCACCCACAACTGCTTCAACTTCCTAAGTAATAATTGCTATCGCGTAATAATTGCTATCACGTAATGCCTTTCGGATTATGCAACGCTCCTGATACAATCGAGCGCATGATAGACACTGTTTCACGTGGCCTCAAGTGGGAAACCTGTTCATGTTATCTAGACGACATCACTGTTTTTTTCTTCCACGTTTCCTCAGCACCTTGACCGTTTGGACGAACATGCACGTTTAACGCTGGACTTCAGCTCAATACAAAGAAGTGTCACTTCGCCAGCAAAAGCATCAAAGTGCTAGGCCACCCCGTGAGTAAAGATGGCGTACGACTGGACCCCGACATGATTGCTGCCGTGATTCATTTTTCTCACCCAGAAAATGAAAAACAGTTGCGAAGTTTCCTTGGACTGGCTTCTTACTTCCGCCGCTTTATCAGTCACTTTGCTGACATTGCGGGACCATTATACAAGATTCTCACGTCGGGAACGGCCTTCTCTTGGACTGATGACTGTGAGTGTGCTTTCCAAGCCCTTAAACGCGCGTTAACATCAGACCCCGTCCTCTGTCAGTTCAGCGAGAGTGCCGCCACTTTTCTGCACACAGGTGCAAGCGCCCATGGAATCGGTGCTCTCCTCTTACAGCGCAACGACACTTCACGAGAGAGAGTTGTTGCATACGTCAGTCGCGCTCTAACACCTGCGGAGCAGAACTACTTGATAACAGAGCAGGAATGGTCTTGCAGTAGTTTGGGCCACACAAAAATTTCGATCGTATCTCTATGAACGCCACTTCACTGTGATTGCCGACCATCACGATCTATGCTGGTTTTCCTCACTGAATAATTTGTCTGGACGCCTAGGTCGCTGGATACTTCGTTTGCAAGAGTACACTTTTACGTTGTGTGCAAGTTTGGCAATCAGCATCAAGATGCCGACGCTTTCACTCGCTGCCCTCTGCCACTTTCTTCTCCGACCACGCGCCCTCGTTGCTCCACAGGTGATCATGAGGCTTCATCTTTACTGACGTTATCGCCACTGGCAGTCGCTGAGTCGTTATCTTCCAACCGCTGCGCTCAGAAGTAATACTGAAAGACGAGCTAGTTGGTATGAGTGCATCGTAACTTATTTTAGCGCACACTGACACACGGACACATCAACACATTTCACATCAACATTAGGCAATCATCATGTATCAGCCACCCGTCAGTGACAATTTTCGAAAAAGAAGTGTCACTGCTAAAGCGGGTAATGAACACATGAGATACGGTACGATGACATGGATTTGAAACTACGACGGTGCGCATGGGCAGAGGGTGACTACTTTGATATATATATATATGTTCCTTTTCTGAATAAAACCTTCAGTTGATAGTAGCGCTTGTGGTGTACCCTTCTTTTCTGTGTCCGTGTGTCAGTGTGCGCTAAAATAAGTTACGATGCGCTGCGCTCAGTTCACCGCGTGTCAACGTGGTGACCCCTATTGTGACCGCATCATCGGATGCCTAAGTGGAACGTCTTCTCCTCCGAATGCCAGACTACGTCGCCAGCTCAGGCAGTTCAAGCTGGAAAACAATGTGTTGCATCGCTATACTTACAATACCGATGGGCATCGGTGGGTGCCAGTACTTCCCCGTTCGCTGCGTACACGAGTTCTCGAAGTAATGCGCGACGACCCATCTGCTGGCCACTTGGGGTTTCACAAGACATACGACCGCGTTGGGAGCCGTTTTTTCTGGCCTGGCCTTTCTACCTTTGTGGCCAAGTATGTCGCGTCTTGCACAATTTTCAATGCCGGAAACGACCAACTTCACCTCCTGCTGGCCTGTTACAACCCATCCTATGTCCCGAAATACCATTTGACATAGTCGGAATAGGCCTGGTCGAGCCACTTCCCCTAACGCCAGCAGGTCATCGGTGGATTGTGACAGCGGTCGATCATCTCACACGGTACGCAGAGACCGTGCCAGCACGCACTAGTTCTGCGTCAGACGTTGCCGCCTTCATTTTGGAAGCCATTGTGGTGCGTCATGGTCCACCTCGCGTTCTGTTGAGTGACCGCGGTAAGACCTTTTTGTCCACAGTCCTTGAAGATGTACTGAAAACTTATAGCGCAGTTCGTAACACGACATCAGCCTACCACACTCAAACAAATGGCCTAACGGAGCGATTCCATCGGGCACTAACCGACATGATATCAATGTACATCGGACCGCACCACGATAACTTGGCCACAGTCTTAGCGGTCGTGATGTTTGCGCACAACACCGCTGTCCAAAGAAACTACCGGATATTCACCCTTCTACCTCGACTGTGGTCGTGCGCGGACATCCGCCATCGACGCCTCTTTCTTCAATGTAACAACGAAAACCACCAGAACGCTTCGTCTCTAGGCTTGACGAATGTCGACGACGTGCTCGCCTCAACATAGAGGCCAGGCAACAAGACCGCAAGCAGCGTTATGACAGCTTTCTTCACGACGTCACCTTTAATCCTCGAGATGAAGCAATACTTTAGACGCCTAATCGTAATCCTGGATTGTGTGAGAAGTTTCAATCGGATTTTTTTGGACCTTGCGTTGTTCGTGAACAAACATCCCCAGTGAACTATCTTGTCAACCCCTGTCGAGGTTTCTTCGGACCGTCGTTACCATGCTTCTGAGAGTGTTGACGTATCTCAAGCAATTCGTTCGGCGTATCTTTCCCGCCTAAATCGCGGCCGGGCCGGCAGCTCGCCCACGTGGGGGAAATTAGTGTGAGCAGCATTTATGCCTTTTATCTTCTCATATGTACCTACGCATCAAAAACGCTTGGTTTTGGGCTGTGGAACTCATACTCGGGGCAATAAAAGTCATGAGGGTCCTAAATGCCTCACAAAATTGATTTATGTATTTATTTCTTTATTTATTTTGTTGCTCTTTCGTAACAGTGAGCTCTTTATCAGCAGCCGCGGTATTTATTTATTTATTTATTTATTTATTTATTTATTTATTTATTTATTTATTTATTTCATTACCCACAGCGCCAATTGGCATTACAGTGGGGAGGGTTCACAAAAATAGAATACAATACCGCCAAACAAATAATCAAGATCACCAATTAATCACAATCAGCAACACAAATACATAATATTATAACAATGACATATAACATATAACATTTCATATAACAATGAGAAAAGTAGAAATAAAAACACGGTTATTTTAACAGAGAGCAAAAGAAATCATTTGACACGATAGAGGCAATGTTTGAAGGCAATCGGTTCCATTCTCGGATTGTTTTGGGAAAAAAATCATTTTGAAATACGTCAGTCTTGCATGCGATTTCTCGTACCTTGAACGTATGATCTACGCGGTCTGAGAGATAGTGCGTTGAAAGTAAATATTTTGTCTTATCAATTCTAACATGACTATGATATATGGCATGAAAGAAGTTCAGTCGCAGTTTACGTCGACGGTTGCGTAAGCCATCCCAATCTACTCTTTCTTTAATGCTTGCCGCCCCAATTTCTCTGTTGTAAATCCCCGATACAAACCGAGCAGCTAAACTCTGGATCCTTTCCAATTTATCAATGTCTCGCTTAGCTGGAGGGTCCCAAACTGTGCAGGCGTATTCAAAAATGGATGTAACGTTAGTCATGAACAATAATTCTTAGTGGGAATAGGAAAAGATTTCACATTTCGTCGCAAAAATCCCAGCGCTTACCCGGCTTTTGCTGCAACGTAATCAACCTGTCTCTGCCACCTTAGCTGAGACGTAAAATAAATACCGAGATATTTGTATTCAAATACTTGTTTTAAGTTTACATTGTTCATATGATAACTACTCACATGTGGATTCTTCTTCCTAGTAAAAGTCATAAAAACTGTTTTATTTAAATTTAACTTCATATGCCATTTTGCACACCATTTGCTAATCCTGTCCAAGTCTTTTTGAAGCACAACTACATCGTCCATGCCTTTTATTTCCTCATACAACACACAATCATCGGCGAATAAACGCATTTGGGATTGAATACCGTCAGTTATATCATTTACGTATAAAAGAAATAAGAGTGGTCCCAACACAGATCCTTGAGGTACACCCGATGTGACATTTGCGATTGGAGATTCGGCTCCCTTAACAGTGGCGAACTGCTTTCGTGATGTTAGGTACGAGCTTATCCAAGAAATAATCTGTGGATGTATATTATAAACTGCAAGTTTTTCGATTAATGAAGCATGGGGTACAGTGTCGAATGCCTTCTGAAAATCCAGGAATGCGCAGTCTACAGAAAGCTTTTACTATATCATGTGTAAATTCTGTTAGCTGTGTAACACAAAACAGGCCTTTCCGAAATCCGTGCTGCGCTGGGTTAAACAGACAATGTTCGTTAATATGTGCCACGACAGAGGTATACAAAATATGCTCTAAAACCTTACAGCAAACACACGTCAAGGACACCGGTCGATAATTCGCTACATCACTACGGGGGCCTGACTTATAGATCGGAACTATGGCCCCAACTTTCCTATCATCAGGAAGTGAGGACTCTTCTAGTGATTTATCCTAAATATCTTTAAATATGGCGCCACTCATGTTGCATAAAGTTGTAAAAATTGGTTTGGAAGGCCATCAGGACCGCAAGCCTTTGATGTATTTAACCCCTGCAACAGCACTTCAATGCCACGTGTGGAAAGGTTAATGCTGTCCATCTCGCCTATGCCGCTTCTGCTGACTTGTATGCTTTCATTGTTTCTTATCACTGGGGTGAAGACAGAGCAGAAATACTGATTAAAGCTTTCGGCGTTTTCAGTGTCGTTATTTACAGTGTCACCGCCGATCACCTGCGATGGAATAACTACCTTATCCCTACTATTTCGTTTAACATGCCTCTAAAATTATTTGGGATTTTGCTGTAATCTAGAGTGCATAGTACCAGAATAAGAATCCTTTGCCATACGAATAGCGACTTTCGTCTCATATGTAATATCCCGCAATTTCCTTTTGTTTTCATCTGTGGGTGCCATTCGAAAAATCTGATAGCATTTCTGTCTTTTCTGTATTAGTCTGTACAATGATTTGGTAAACCAGGGTTTGCTTTTAGCACGCCTTGGGGTTAATGTCCAGGATGGAACAAACTGATGTTTTAGTTCCACCATCGTTTGTTTAAATGTTGTCCACAACTTAGCCGCACCCTCAGTTTCGGCCAGTGTCTCAAAAACTGTTAGGTAGGAATCCAGGGACTCATTAATCTGAGCAACATCAGCCTTCTCAAAATTGAATATCTGCTGACTAGGGCCAGTTATGGTTTTCACATAGCTAATATGCATCTCACACACCACAGCGTTATGATCACTAATACCATCTACAACAGCACTGGATGTAACAAGTTCCGGTTGATTTGTAAGTGCCAAATCTAAAATATTTCCTCCACGTGTTTGACAGTAGTTGACAACCTTCTAGCCCGAAGGTCACGTTACGAGCCACTGATACCTTGCGTAAAATTGACCACTCACCTCTAAACGATGTAGATGACTGAACACTCTTGCCACTGAAGAAATGCGGTTACCATTAAGGTTCACATGTGTCAGTGATACTGTTTTCCTGAAAATGTTTGGCTGTAGTTCGTGAATACTATTATACGATAGAGTGAGATATTGGAGTTTGGGTAATCCTGACAGATATTGCTCGTCGATTGTCTCTATACCATTGTGGCTAAGATCCAGACGCACCAATTTTGGGAGATCGAGCATTCCTTGCAGACGCTTGATGTGGTTCCTTTGCATCACCAGTGTGTGAACGCCCTTTGCAGCAGTCAAACCGATGGGTACGCATTGCAGTTCGGTGCCGTCCAATCGTATATCCGTCAAATTTTTGATGCAGCAAACCTCGGCTTCGGAGAACACGCGCAGGTCGCATTCTAGGACACGCAAACTGGAAGATGTATCGCTGGTAAACCATAAAGCCGGAAGCTCGGTGATATTGGTGCTCCTGAAAGAAATCTTCGTCACGGAAAGCTGTTGTAGCTTCGCCATGTCCGCGTGAAGTTTTTCATCCACGGATTTGGACTTGCAGGCAACGCTGAGGCCAGCGCTCCTTCGGTGACAGGTACAGCGTTGAAGTACAGGGCACGTGTAGATCTTTCTTGGTCTACATTCTGCCGCTGATAAACATAATGTCAATGCGATCATGAGCACTGAATATATTTTACTCACATCGCAGTGATGTCTTGCGGACTGCAAAGCCATTGCTTTACCTCTTGTTGCTTGTTCCGCCCGGTACTGCGCTGGAGCAAGGAATGGGTCTTACCATTTAATCTCTTCTTTATACGAAGGGTGTGATCTCAGCACAGCTTCTGTCAGAGCGGCGAAGAGAGTATCGGTTACACACGTCGATTATTTCCTGGATGATGAAATCACCCGTGGCTTACCATATGCCTAAAATAAATCGTCTCGCACGTGGTTCCTTGCTTCCGTGAAACGGCACGTTTTTCAATGCTACAGCTATTCGTTTAAGACTTCAGTTGTGGACGCGGCGCAGTATTCTATAGATTTTAGAAAACGCACAGCCAAACACAACTCGGTATGACATGAGTCTTTCGAGAACGCACCGACGTTGCTCTTCGTGTCAACGTTGCCAGATTCCAAAAAGACGGTAGAAGTGAAACTTGAGAGAACCTCGAGGGATATTTCTTTTCGTTTTGAAGGCAGCTGGTCGCACACGCTATACGAAATATAACAGGATATTCCGGAAGAAAGAGCCCTGAAGTCTAGTGTATTTGTCAAAGCGGTGACGCTGATATCACTAAGAAAACGTTGCAGTTGGAGAGACATCCTGCGGATGTCTCGTAGTTTCACTTCCGTCGGAAATGTGCCAGCTAGCTCATTCGCATATCGCTGGTTACGGTTGTCACCAACCATTATTGCAACTTTTCGACGCCGTATAGAGGAATCACTTCTCCGTAGTCTTTCGCCTTACAATAGTACTGTCAACAACCAACGCTTTAATGAAACTAAAACAGAAAATTAACCAAGCATCATTAGACAACCAGTCAGATTTAGTAATATCCATTGATAAAAAGACGCTTTTAATGGTACCCAAGAAAAATTTATCTCGAAATATCTAATAAATAAGAAATTCCCTTCAGATATGCTAAAAGTAATTCTACTAATTAGGCAAGGGAGGAGCATTAGCTATAAAAATGAGGAATAATCTAAGTTATAAATTAGGAAAAGGTACATCACAAGGGTCACCATTGAGTCCATTATTATGGAATATCACAATATCAGATCTCTTAGAAAGAAAACTCTCAGGAGAAGGAGGAAGGAAATAAATGAAAAGCAGGGAGGTTAACCAGACGCGCGTCCGGTTTGCTACCCTACACTAGGGGAAAGGGATGAAGGGGTTAAAAGAAAGGAGGAAGAGGGAAGATGGCACTGTCAGGATACATATGCGCTTGTCCATTGAATGCCTCCAATCGGTCGCTTAAGCGGGTCGATTTTAAAAACAGTAGCACCGCTCGCGTCGCTTTGCTGGCCTGCGATGCGTAGGGCCACGATCCGAGGATCTTCTCTTCGGAAAACGGTCTGTCGTCTAGCCAATGAACGTATCATCACCTCTCGTTTTGTGCGGCTCGGCGTCAACACAGACATCCGCCTCTGGGCTTGTGAGTGCTTGCGTCACCGATGTTCATAGAGGACGCGACCCATCAAATCTCCCTTTCAGCCATTCCACTAACGGTGTTCTTATATTTACTTGAACACTATGGGCAAAAGATTGCTACAACATGACCTAAACCTCATGTAAGCATGGCGATCGCGTTGTCTAATGCAACGTAACGCCTAAATTGGAAGTATCGGTGGTTCCTCGTGAAAATGCAACGTTGTCTTTCAATATACAACTAAATGTGCTGAGATATATTCAGTGAATGCCCTTAACTATCTGGGTGTCGTCATAGACACTAAATCATCTTTGTCACGCCGCATTCAAGAACTGAATCCTGTTCCACGAAGTGAAATCTGAGCTGTGGTCGTTCCTTCAGTAGTTGTTTTTTTTTTCAGTTTTCTTTTTTAACACAAAAGTATTTTATGCCGGGGTCCACCACGGCTCCACTGACGTATTTCCGTCAGGGATATGACGAGAAAAAAAAAGAAGGAAAAGTTCCGGTGCCGGGAATCGAACCTACGACCCCTCGCTCTGCAGCGCGACGCGCGAAACCACTCGGCCACAGAGCGCACGTGCTTAAACTCACTAACGGCGAGCTATTTATATGCACCATTTACCGTTCGCGGAGCTCGGTGGCTTCAACATGTTCTTGTTATCACTAGCGAGATGGCGCGAAGAGCGCGCAGGGCACGCTTTAAAGGTCGACGCCCCGCGCGTCGCGATGCGAGCGCGCTTCTACAGGGTGTCTCTCTCGTGTGCGCGCGCTTACCTCGTGATGGGGCCCGTTGACGATTGAGAGAGAACGAAGGTCACTTCGCTCGCTACAGTGACCGCGTTTCCGAAAAGCGCGCGCTGCTCACACGCAAACAAGTAACAGTTCTGACAGTTATTAGTTCTCGCTCGTCCTGTGTGTGTTGTTTTCGTGCGTCCTTTCTGCTTTAGAGCGCGCTGCGAGTTTCGGGCTGCTTGCCGTTCTTCGCGTGACATTACAATTTGTTGCTATAGCATTCATTCCTTCGCCCTTGTGGCAAAACAATGCACAATAAACGCTGAACTACCCCTGTGAAGACATGTTTCACTTTCGTGTTATGCCTATTCCTATGAAAGGGGTATCAACCATGTTTTTTTGCTGTTATCCTTTTGCTGTGTTTCAGTGTCTTGGTGCTGCAATGCGCTTTATTGTGATTCGTGGTGGTGTTCTTTTTGTTTAACCGTGGTTTATGAGTGTTTGGTTGGGATGGACTTCGTTTCCTTTGTGCTTCCTTCCTAGAACCTCGGGGCTGACGGCTTCTCTCTGCCGCCGCTTGGCTAGCGCTTCCTGCTCTCAAAGCTCAGTGTGAGCGGCTCGACCTCGGCGCTACCACTTTCGTGGGGGAAGTGATTCTTAATTTTTAAAAAATCTGGAAGAGAAGAAAATTTGAGAGCCTCGCAACTGTCTATCTCTGGGATGACACCTCAGCAGTAGCTCTCAGAGGGAAGGGAAAAGGAGGGGTTAAAAGAATAATAGGAAGCATTAGGGGGGATCCGGTCAGCAGAGTACAGGGACGGGGCAACGATCGACTAGAGGCACGAGGACTTCACGGAAGGCGAACCTTAATGAGTGAGAGGTGCTTGGCTTGGCGGACGAGACAATCGTCACGGCATGACGATCGGCGAGAGGCGGAGAAGACTCGACATCGCGGATGACGCAAACGTTGCGCATGAATTCCTCGGAGCGAATTTCACTTTCGTGCGAGCTCCCTTTGCAGCTCAAGGAGTGCGGAGTTCTTTCCCCTCCTCCTTCGTCTCTCTGATTGGTCCGCTCCTCCCATGTCGCGCTGGTCATGTGACCTACGTAGCGCAGCGACTCTTGCATTTCCAGCTGCCTCTCCTGGTCACGTCACCTGGCTCTGCTCCTGCGTTGCGCCTGACGGCGACGTATGATACTAGAACAGCTCTCCTGTGAAAACTTGTAGCAGATGTCTCAAGGGCGCATGATTCCTTGCAAGATTCGCTACTGTTTGCCCCTCTCGCGAACTAGCATATGATCTGCGTCCTCTCCGATTCGCATTTCCTACCACCACTATCTACCTATATAGCTCTCTCTAGTCTATTCAAAATCGCCCTGCCCAAGACACGACAAATGGAAAACCGTCACTCACATTAATTCTTCACTGGAACTAACCCCTTTGGCAGTTAGACGGAAAATTGCACGAATAACTCTGTCTGCTCCTGAAGTTATACTTAAGTCATCTGCATAGCACTCTACGTCTTCTGCCCACTCGCACCTCGCGTCGCCTGTTTAACTCCGAAAGCGTGCAACGTCTTCACGGCTCTACGAATACATGCAACAAATCTTTCCAGGCGCCAGCTATTGAAGAATGGAACAGTCTTCCCGAAGCAACTGTTCTTGAGCGTGATGTAGGAAAATTAAGAGTCTCTTTATCGACAGTATTTTTTTATCTTTATAATATCTTTGTTTTCAATACAACCTCGCACGCTCTCTCACTTTTCGTTTTACCAATGTGGATATAGACTCGGGTTTAAGAAATGACTGTTATTTTTTTATTCTACTCGCTTTACATCTCGTTACTGTTAAGTCTATGCTGCACATTTTTCTCTTTCTTGTCAGAAACGGATTTCTTTTTAAAAGAGAACGTGAAAAGAAGTAATTATATTCTTTTGTTGTGAGTGCCTGCCCGTTTTTTTTTTATCTCTTGTTTATTTTCACATCTTGTTTGTTTTTTTGTGGTCACGTGGTTAATTCTGGTTTTTAGCGATGATGTGCATTTATTGTATTTGTAAGGGCGCGTTCTTTTCAAATGTACTCGCAGTTACTATTAAATGCACCTTATGCTGTGTTATTTTGAGGCCACCATTCTTTCTAGCGCTTCGCCATTATGGACGTATATCAACACGCCCAAGTTGCAGTCATTTTGATAGCTTAATATCTACTGCAGTTGTTATTAACGCCCCTAATACCACCCACAGAAAATCTATTATGTTGTTTCTCATTAATTTGTTCAGCTGTTCTGTCAAGTACATTATACGCGTTATGACGTATACTTTATGTTTTCTCTTACATCCCTGTTTGTGCAATGCCTTGTAAGGCACTTAAGGCTACAAAAAGATATTGTGGTGAGGATGATAATTTTGCCTGTCCTCTTCCTTCATAACGTGGAAAACGCTACATCCTCACCTCTGTTGACCGCTGCACACGCTGGCCCGAGGCATTCCCACAACACATCACGGCATGCGCCAAAGTCAATAGCTTGCCTTCACGTATGCACTCCTCGCTTCGGCTTATACGGTGCTGTCACTATAAGTCGCGGCCGTCAAGTTGAGTCCGTGTCTATGGGTCCAACCCCACTGTCCCGAGCTTTTCTTTATTTAGTATACCTTAAAGACGCGCACCCATACAAACACACGCAAGAACACATATCAAAACACGTCTTACACCCCCCCACCCTTTCGAAATCATTTTCTGGCTGCGAACCTGTAGGCATTCATGGCTGGGATTAAAGTTTCTAAATCCCGATAGTTAGGAAGTCCGCATTCAGTAAAAAATATATTTCATGGTGAACAGGGCTCGGGCGGCGGCAGCGAGCCATGGCTACCTGGACTGAGGAGGCCACCCACCTTAGGGCTCAAGTACCAAGAGCCTGGTCAAAAATAAAGTTCATTTCTCTCTCTCATGGATTGCCGCACGTCTTGCACTCTTGATGGTTTCTTTACTATTTTGATCTGCCAGCACTTTATAAGAGAGAGAGAGAGTGAGAACAGTGTTGTTAATTTAAAACTACAGGTGTGTCCGCGCTATAATTGAGAAACATGGCTGATCCCTCTGTCATAGCAATCGGTATAACACGAAAGTGAAAAGTGTCATCACAGACGCAGTTGAGCGTTTGTTGTGTATTGTTTCGTCACAAGGGCGAAGGAATGAATGCTATAGCAACAAATTGCAATGTCACGCGAAGAACGGCAAGTAGCTCGAAACTTGCCACGCGCTGCTCAAGCAGGAAGGACGCACGGAAAGAACACACCCAGGATGAGCGCGAACTAACAACTGTCAGAGCTCGACAGTGAAAACGCTGCAATGAGCGAAGTGATCTTCGTGCTCTTTCTATCTTCAACGCAAACTTGCGGTGAGACCACAAGACGTACAAACGGCCGCCATCACGAGATGAGCGCGCGCGCACGAGCGACCACGCCCTGTAGAGGCGCGCGCTCATCGCAACGCGTGGGGCGACGACCTTTACAGACCGCCCTTCGAGCCCATCGCACCATCTCACTAGTGACAGCGAAAACACGCTGAAGTGCCACCGATCTCTGAATACCGCGACCGGCAAATGGTGTATGTAAATAGCTCACCGTTGGTATGGTGAAGAACGTGCCGCCTATGGCCGAGTCGTTTCGCGCCGCGCGCTGCGGGGCGAGGGGTCGTAAGTTCGACTCCCGGTGACGGAACCTTTTGTTCTAGTTTCTTTGTTGCCATCTGTTAGTCTGCATATTTTACAATGCCATATCCCTGACGGAAATACGTCAGTGGAGCCGTGGTGGACCCCGGCATAAAACACTTTCGTGTTAAAAAAGTGATTAGTCAAGAACGTTTTAAAATTTCGTGTACTCTGTTTCGCGCTGAAGAGGACGCGTTTGTCGACATTGAGGACGTTTATCTGAACTGTCATCTGGAGACGTCTCAAAATGTTTCTGAATGTTGAACTGCAGACCCATAATTACAGACGGAAAATAGTTGCGCTATTAAAGACAGTTTTGCGGATAGATAATGAACAGAGTTGTCGGTGACATCGTTCAGTGAGGCTGAGGAGCGGATGGCCTGAGTCAAACTACGCCCTTCATTTCGTCTTCATCGGACGAGCGATCACATGTTCGACTATGTAGTATGGTAAGCAACCTGGATTTTACGAACAGAAATTGATTCTCAGTTACGTAAAGCCGTTTTCGGTGCTACCTAGATAATAGCGTGCAATCTTCCAGGCCTATTCGTGATGCTGTCTCAAAGAAATAAATAAATCCTTGGTTCTACCTGCAAAGATCGCTATATGATATGCAGGAACATCGTTTTGGGAGACTCCGTACAATTCTTAAGACCTAGGCTTAACCAACGTGCACCTATATCTAAGTACATCGCTGCTTTTGCATTTCGTCCCCGCAACAATGCTGCCGCCATGACTGGAAATCGAACACGGCTAGTCGAGATTTGCCAACCAACAGTTCAGTCACTTAGCTTCTAGGGCAGGCATACTGGCGATACAAGCAGCTTCTTGTTATGCCATGATTTCCACCATAATAGCGTCAGTGCCCTGTTTCCTTAAGTTGAACTCAATGTTTTATTCACACAACCCAGTACGCTTCCATATGTTTAAGCAAGGATTATTTTTTAAATATGGGTATAGTAAGATGCACTCAAAGGGATCAGCACCACGGGCTGTGGTGCTCAACTATTCCTAGCCTACATGATCTGTGTAAACAAAGCATATCACGTGAGGAGAATACGGAGAAAGACAAAGAATTCGACCAATTACCATCTGAGCACGTTTCAACCGTGTTACAGTTTTCAACACTCTTTCTTTGATGAACTCAGCGTGCGCACCAGATGAGCTAATTCAGCTCAATGTCGTCGGTAGCATTGGAGGTGATGTGCACAGGGCCCCTCTTGACGATAAGCTTTCTCTGGGCTTCTTTCGTGTCCAGTGAGTACACTAGCCTGTCCCAGAAGTTTGGTTCGCCCCAACGCAGGTAGTTCGCTGACCGCACGTACAGCCGCAGGTCTTCATCGAGCTCACCAGGGTCAATTTCGTCCACCAAGACAATGACTAGCCGGTTGATGTTGTCCCGAAGAGCGCGCTGGTGTGCCAACCGGAACTCGAAGCGGCACCACTCACTCGCCAAGAAATTCCTGAGGCGTAGTACACTAAACTTGAGTTTCTTTTAACACTTCCTAGGGCTAAATAACCAGCTGCAACTTTCAGAGGTAGGCACAGATACAGGGTGTCTCTCATGTGAAGGGACCAGTAACATTCTCGGTGCTTTACACAAGTGGGAAAAAATAATTGCGAGATCCACGTTTACGGGCCAGACGCCCTTTTTATAGTCCACTGACCAAGCAGCACCTTTGCAAACATCGCGGCTCTGAGACCGCACTAGCGAACGATGAGCGTTGTGGCAGTCATAAGAACATTTAAAGACGCGAATAAACCATTTCGTGCATACGCAACAAGTGCTTCCTTAGTCAGTCAACGAAATACTAGCTACATTGTTAAGAAGTACTAGAGTTTGGCAAGAGCTTGTAAACAAAATATTACTTTGTCCTGGCTCGTACAGGTCTCACAGTTAGTACTTAAAGTTGAATGCGTACTAATGCATACCGATACCCATACATATACAAAGACATGATATGCGCCAAAGTTATCAGAGATTCCTAATACAGAACACCATGGCAAATAAGGAAATCCTAGGAAACTGAATGGGATTTCTTACGTAGGTGCTGCTGTTCAACTTCTCCTTTGTGCCTTGTAATGACCCTGATGAGAAAACGACGAACAGAATGTCGCTGGAGTCAACATTGCGACGAGTTGACTTCTCTTTGCCATGGCAACATCACGAGAAGTGGGCTCGTGTTTGTCGGTTTCTGCTCTGACGAAGACCTGCCTATAGCGACGCTACCTTTTCAGCACATTCTCATCCTTTCAATCCTCGATCTTTCCGTGAACATTTCTCTTCTCTGGATTTGCAGTACATCTGAAATTTTGTGTTTATCGCTCAGTGATCCATTCTATGACGTCACATTGCACGAGTGAGTCGAAGCCTTCGTCAGCTCCAGCTCTTAACACCAGCTTCTTGCTATGTAACGTGCATTGTAACATTGTAACATTGCATTTTTGAAGCCGCTAGCAAGCGGTGATGATGAAGTGGTGCACGTCTGTGCACCAGAACTGAAGTCAATGAACAAGATCCAAGGGACAAGAAATATTTCGCTATTTCACAAAATCGTAGCCGATGTATTCACCACGAATAGGTTTCCTTACGTGACCCAAGAGGAAGCAAGAAGACTAAACGCGGTGGCCCCATCATGAATATTGTTACCATTGCCAACCTATATTGGTGAAAAAATGAAGAATGAAGCACAGTGGGGCGCGCACAAGTGCCAAAATTCTAAAGTAATAATGCAATTTTCCATGGAGTAATTTGCCTCCTGCACAAGCTACGTTTCACATATGAGGAACATTCCGAAGCTTCTATGGCGCCCCACAGGCACACTCCAATATGTGGTCTTTGCCGAGCCAGCAGCAATATTTATTTTAATCCGTGCTCTCGACCATATTGGCTCCTTTAATTTTTCACGGATGCTACTATAACCCTTAGGATTATTAATCTATGTTGTAGTTTTCAGAGCTTCGCCATACCGTAGGACGGCAATTGAATTTGATAAATCATTTCCTTCAAAAAACGATAAACACTGATGATCGCATAGCGAACCGGCTTGATAAATACCCGCCTTTATAGCCTCCAAATATGGCTGTTAGAGAAGAGAGTGACGGAATTACCAACTGCTCAACATCATTAAATTGGTAGTTTTCGCTTCAACTGCCCGAACTTACACCGATATTCCAGGCAGACATAAAAGCCATCATTCAAGCACCTACAGCTAACATCGTAAACAATTTCTTCAGCGGTCATGCTGACTGAGTCCTCGTCTCTTCTTTTTTTTTTTTTTTGCTTTCACGACGCCAGAGCCATTTGATGCCTAATCGTATAGTATACCTGTGCGCCCGATCGCGTATGCCTTCGCCGCTTCGTATGGGTCCCAGTCCACGCTGTATTAGCATTAAAGATGCACTGCACACACCGGCGGCAGCATCAATGATGCCTCAGTGACCACTCCTGATGCTATGAGTCCTTTGCAATATAATAATATCTCGAAATATATAGGAATAACATGCTAAATCTCGAATCCCAAACAACACAGTTTGTCAGCAGCTTCGGCGTCCTTTCAACAAACAGCCTATGGTGTCGCGCTAGAAATTTTCAAGCTTAATAAGTAAATTGCGTTCCTGAATACCAGCCAGCAAATTTCCTCTGCGCAAGTGTGGTTCTGTTCCTTACCCTGAATATTATAACTGCAATGAAAATGAAACCATCAAACACTTCATAGATCGACGTGGGGTGGTAAATAAAAAAAAGTATTTCTGAAACCTCACTTCGAAAATTTCGGCTACTCTTTGGATTACTGCAATAGCGGTGTCATATTAAAGCAATACTTCTTTGCAGACTAGTTGGTTCATATTTGTAAACTCGACTTGCTGCGCAACCAGCAGGAAAGAAGGAGGGAGTCTGCGCTATTTACTGTCTCCCTCCTTCTTTCCTGCTGGTTGCGCAGCATGTCGAGTTTACAGTCAGATTAAGGGTTATAACTGAATAAAAGATACTTCCGTGCTACTTTTATATATCCTTCTTGCTTTTATAATAGCCACAAAATTCGTCGTTCGTATGTTTGATGTAACAGCCAGAGTTTGCGACAATCTAACTAAAACATTTTAAAATTAGTTTATTACCATCTATCCAAGAAATCACCATACTGACACATTCATTTCTGTCCAAAAGTAATTTCTTGGTTTCAATTTTTTTTCTTTCACTACCAATTGATTCAAGGCCGAACTAACATGTTTCCTAGAGCTAATGGCACCAGGAACAGACCTACCGACCATGAATACACATGAAGCATATAGGTGCCAAGTGCGGATGCAGATGCTTCAATCTACAGGAAATATTACCAACAAAAGCTCACTTAGCTACTATGCCAAATAAAACCGCAAGTGATTGCTACCACATTCTACTGCGGTATACGTATTGTTCGCAACGACTTGAAGTTTAGCTGCTTAGTACGTAACTATCCTTTCATTTCAGGGAGAACTGGGATGTCCTGACGTAGAAAAGAGAAAACACAAAGGTATGCTCTTGTATTGCATGTTTCTCTTTTTTTCGATCGTCTTCGTGGGTGCATGCCCCACTTTTGTCTGCGATGTCTCCATTTTAGCCCTTCCCTACTGAGACCCGCACGAAGGATCAGCGACTCACTCTGTAAGGACAAGAAGCGACCGCCGCGAGCAGGAGACAGCATCACGAATGATATCCTGAAGCAGATAGCCGCCCTTGAAGTTTCGCTCGTAAGTGCAGTACGAAAAGTCCATAGCCTCCAGTCCCGGAACGATTTCATCGTGTATCCATTCGACGTCTTTGCTGCTGAACGAGACGAACACGTCGAACAGCTTCTCCGTGTCGTTATCTGCGACGCACCACTCCAAACCAGAAACGCCGTGGCCACGGAGCCACGTCCTTAGAAAGTCCTTGTAGCGCAGATAAGCGGCCGACACCGCTAACAGAACCGTCAAGAGACCTGTCCGCCAAGAAACAGAACACATACCATGCTGACAGTCATGTGTGCAAATGTACATGCTGATTACGTATCTCTCATTATTACACCTACAAAAATGGTCAGTAACATTGACGTATCAGTGCGCTCTGTGTTTGTCTCAATGAAGACAGGACGCAGTTACTCAGTGACTTCCCTGATCTCTGTAATCCACATTCGACAATGCGTTGCATGTTGGCCGACAACCCTGAAATTGCGAACATGCATTAAAAAAGACCTACCGGTCCGACACAGCCCACAAATATTAAAACATAACTATGTAAATCATCGCAAGCAATAATTGGTTCCAGAAAGACTTACAGCGCAGTCGCAGCTGACTTTACTTGGAAGAGGCCAGTGTAAGGCAGGCGCTTCCCCCTTTTCTGTTTAGTTGTAGTCTTTCAGGGGCCCAACGTTCTCGCGTCCTGACTGTTAACTTCCTCGTCAGCTCGTCGGAAAAATGGAGTATTCATTAGCATACATTTTAGGAAATGCGCACTGTTCAAGCCTGGTAAATAGAGGACAGTTTAATAGACGGACTAGAAATGGACGAGTCAGTGCAAGGACTGCAAGCCTCATGTTTATTCTTTATCTTCTTGCCACGTACGTGTTCATCATAACCCTCTTCATAATCCTGAACATGCAGCCCGCCAGAATAATAACGCCGAGCTGACAGACGTTTCACAGTAGTTCTACTTCCTCGGCATGACGAGGTTGATAAGGCCTGTAGAGTTCACAACTGACTTTCTCTCACGCCTCAGCGTCGTTAATTCTCAATGACTTGGTGCGCTTTCCCTAAAATTTTCGGGAGGCTGATGTTGACTACTCTTGTCACAGGCAACGAAAATGTCGCCAACTCTATTCGAATGCTGAACGCAGGACGTCACACCTACGGTGACCCTTTTTCCCGGGATAGCATGCAATCCGCATGTGCGGACGAGTGTCCTGTGATGGTCTTCGACGAGGTTTTCGACGAGGAAGTATTCCGAGTTTTAATCCACCGCCATACGCTAAACACAGCACAGTCGAAAGTGAAATGGTTTTCAGGCAGCCGTGACAGCGAAAGTGAGCCTTCGTCGTGTCACCAGGTCGCACGGTAAGCAGTGCAGATTGGCACTACTTTGATAAAGGGAGCATATACGCATTTACGCAGGAAACAAGAAGTGTCCCTTTTGTGATGTCTCAAAATCGTGTCAGTACTCCTTTAAGCATGTCATGCCAAACTTTTTGAATTCCCTAAATAAAAAGGTATTACGGCTGATACGTTGACAGAGAAGCAGTGGAAATAATATTTAATTAGAATCTCCATACAGCGTCTCTGAATGCGATTTATTAGTATTGAGTTCTTTTTCTTTCTTTTTTTTAGAGTGTATTATTTATACAAATTCATTTTTCCTTTGACATTTCAATATATCTGGTTTGATTAGAAGGTCATTTTGCTCTTTTAAATGTACATGTATAACATGGGCTCTTCATGTAGTTGTGTTTTCAATATGCGAAAGGTTTTTGTGTAGTGTTTTTTTCTTCTGCATTACCCTGTTCTCTTGGCATTTTTATTAATCCCGCATGTACACATTATTTTTCAGCGTTTGCCGATTTGCATTTTCTCTGTAGTTGCATTTTGATGCTAAATTTGCTGATTGCTTGTATTTTGCTTGCTTGTACTTTTCATGTTTGCTCGCTGCTACTGTTTTTCCTATATGATTACGTGTCTGCGGCCAAACTGCTCAGGATCACTAATCTGGTCAAGCTGCTTTATTGCAGTTTTCAATTCCTGTCCTTGCATCTTTTTCACTCTTTAATCAGATTTGCATTTTTTTTTGTGTTGACCGTCACCATTGTATGAAAATATTGAATCATTGTACTTTAACAGTGTTGTTGAAAAAGAATGCTAAATAAACTAAACGGAACATCTCCGGGATTTCCATAAAAAGAAATTATGCGTCGCTGTCATGGCGCCACATTATTTCTTATTATTTTAATACCTCAAATAGCCCAGTAAGGGGTGTTGCATGAGGAATTGTCTTGTATTTAGTGACAGTGATTCGATGGAAAACTCGAAGCCATGCGCATCGGAGTTGAGCACAGCGGCTTTGAGCGATGTGTTTCAGCCTCCTGAAGGCTTCACATAGAAGCAACAGCACTTGCCGCTATGGTCTAGTGGCTGTGGTGCTTCACTGCTGACTCGCAGGTCACGGGATCGAATCCTGGCCGCGGCAACCTCATTTCGAGAGCGGAGGAATGCCAGAGGGCTGCGTGCTTAGATTTAGGTGCGCTTTAAAGACCCCAGGTGGTCTAAACTTCCGGATACCTCCTCTACGGCGTCTCTCAAAGTCATGTCGTGGTTTGTAGACGTAAAACCCCAACAATTATTAGTGTGTGCTCCTTCTTTGCAGTACATTCTCGGGGCGCAACAGTCTGTGCCAGCTGTAGGTGCACCTCTTTTGTGTGCTTCGTGTGACAGGAGGGACGATGAGCTGGCAAAACTAACGGGGTGCTAAGAGAGGAACGAATAATTTTGTAAAAAAAAGGCTCAACCTTATTCTAAGGCGTCTTCTGTACAGGTTGCCAATATGTGCTTCCGATTTTAGTTTTGCAACGCTAGTGTGAAATGCGTAACCGGAGTAGATCTAGCGAGCTACGCGGTTTAGTACCACTTCAAGTACTTTAAGAAGATTATCGACGTGGGTCCCAAGCTGAGCATGCGTATTCCCACTTAGGACGAACATATGTTAGATAAGCTAGTAGTTTTACTGGACCAAGACGCAAGTGTCTTTGAAAGTATCGTAGGGTGCGATTAGCTTTGTTAATGATGTTTGTAGTATGATAGGAACATGAAAGCTAATTTGAAGTGGTGACGCCGAGGTACTTGCACGTATCGACACAAGAAATGTCAGCGTTGCACAGAAAATTTTCGGTTGAGTAAAATTTCTTCTAAAAGAAACTAGTAATGTTTTATTAGCATTTAGTGACATTATCTATTGGCCGCACCAAGCAGTGATCTTATCGAGGCCTCGATCTTGATCTTGAAGCGATGGTGGTCATCATCGACACGGATTGCTGCACGATAAACAATTCGCAAGACGCATGTTAGATAATATATTGACGGGGCGAGAAGTGGTGTATATTAGAAAAAGAATAGGTTTAAAGACAATGTGTTAAAATACACCAGACCGAACAGGGCTTCTGTTAGAAAAATAATTGTTAGCGCAAGCGAACTGCCCCCTATCAGTCAAAAAAGCGCTAACCTAGCCTAAAGCAGAATGATTAAAATTCAGGCGATAAAGCTTTAAAAGGAATCGTTGATGTCGTACTTTGTCACAAGCCTTCCCGATGTCTTAAACGAGGCCGTCGTCTGGAAGGTTTAAACCCGCGTTAGAACTGCTGTCATTAATGCGCAGTATTAATTTTGCGTCACAAGATAAGCCTTCGCGAAACCCATGCTCATAACGAGTGAAAAAGTTAACTGAGAATAAAAATTTCACAGTGTCAGTGTATATTGTGCTATAAGATTCACGGCGAACACGTATTTAGCATGCATTTGCTGTCCTGAGGTAGCAAGCTCTAACGTCCAAGGAAAAACTAAAGTTCGTAACTAAGTAATTAAATGAGTAGGGAAATAAACGTGGACTGCCGTTACTAGCAAAAATTCTTCATTGTGTTGTGGTCGACAAAAAGGGCCATTGCTTTCAACTTAGAAGCGTGGTAGCTTGGGCTAACATCTTCGGGAAAATGTGCAGCGCGGCACGGACGAAGGACAGGTTATCCAGCTTATGCCATCTGGCCAACAAACCTAAGCGCAAGCCAAACACATCGTGTCAGGTTAAGCACACGCGTAAGTTCGTTTCTTGTTCCTTTGGGGTAGTTTATGCAATTCCGCTCTCTTGTGGCAAGGTGTATTACGAGCAAACTGGTCGATGTTTGAATATTCGCCTCAGAGAACACTTCGGTGCTGTAAAAAATTCCATGACTTCTAATTTGGCCGCCCACTGCAGCAGATGCAAGTGTGAACCCTTGTTTCAAGAAACAGCCGTGGTGTACAGAAATAAAGATCAAACAAGCCGTGAGATAATCGAGGCTTATCATATGCACCTGGATGCCGCTCGTTGTATCAGGCAAACCTCTATCGCACTGCACAAAAAAGAAATAGAATTTTTGAATGGCATGTTCCCGCGTTTCTCTTGTTTATCTGGCAATCACCATGTGGTTTAAGTATTTTTGTTTTATGTTTGTGCACGAAATAAATTTCAGTTGAGAGTCAGCGCTCGTGTCGTGCGTTTCTTGTCCTTCGTCCGTGCCGCGCTGCACATTTTCCCGAAGATGTTAGTACACCAACTCGCCCAGATCGCCGTATTAGCTTGGGCTAGTTAGTGTTGCATTAATAATGTTTGCCCGCGCTAGTTCACTAATAATATCAATAATAATTGTTGGCATTTAACGCCCCAAAACCACGATTTCATTAGGACAGACACCGTAGTGCAGGGCTCCGGAAATTTTGACCATCTGGTATTCTTTAACGTGCACCTAAATCTTAGTACAAGGGCCTCAAGCATTTTCGTGTCCAACGAAAATGCGGGCACTGCGGCTGGGATTCAATTCCGCGACCTGCGGGTCCGCATTCGAGCACCATAACCACTAGACCACTATGGTGGGTCCCGCGCTAGTCCACGTCTTCGTTTTAGCGCTCTCCTCCTCCCCCCGCTCGTTTACTTTCAATCTTATCCAGCTTGTGTCAGTATCGATTAATACAAATAACTGAAAAACTATGACATCGCCAACTGTAGAGTCAATAATCACCTACGTCTTCACTGGTTACATGCGCGTCACGCTCTGGACAGCATACGTGACGTCCAACCGTAGCAATTTTAGGTATCCCACGTTTGAGTGTCCGTGGCAAACATCGAGGCATGCTCAATCCCGGGATATCTTAAATCATGTGCCATCGTTAGGCACCGTCCGCACAGTTGGGAGCTCGTACACAGGAGTTTCATTGCAATGGCAATGGTATGGACACTCTAGGCGCATTTTTTTCGGTCGCTCTCATGTTCAGCATAAAGTCGAAGTCGTTCACATCGCCGCGCGCGTCGTATGTTCTATGTGGGAGCGAAAGCTTGCGAAGTGTGCAGAAGGACGCGGCTCAAGCAGCGATGAAACGTGCCGGCCGGCTTCGAAGGACCGTGAAGGGGTGCTGGGGGAGCTGCGTCACTGCGGCACCTAGACCTACTGTATATGCTATCCTAAAGGAGCCGTATACAGTGACTCTAGCGGCACCAACTGCGCACATTTATCAAAAGGGCGTGGTCGCACGCGCTATTTCGACAGACGTGAGTAGGCGGCCCCTACAATCGTGCGCGCTGAGGTTAAGCACTTCGCGTTGAGGCGACGGACAGTACGAAAACCTCTTCCCTCACTGGAGCGGCCGTGTTCCCTTACGCAAGCGTTTTCTAGAGTTACGCGAGATCCGATCCTTAAGGTGTTAGCCGCTAGCACTATTTCGTATAACATTTCAATTTGTCGCTATTACATTCATGTCTTCGCCCTTGCGGCGCAACTGAGCCTCTTCTAAGCTCTTTACACTTAAGCCGCGCACAAATGACGCGTGACACCCGCGCGCTGTTTGAATCGTTTTCGCCAGCGCCACTTCCTTAAAAACCGTCGGCGGGGTTTACCCTCGGCGGAAGGAAGTGCCTCACGCCGGCAAGCAAAGCGCCGTGCGTCGCCCTTCGTCTCACAAAGCGCGTCGTGCCGTCGCCGACGGCGTGTGCACAGTAGTAAAAGTGGTGCGCGCACGCACGACGCCCAAGACGCGCTATTACAGGGGCTGACCCTAATCGCTCTTGCGCATACACATCTTCTGTGTTATCGTACGTACACCCGCCCCCTCTGTTGGTGAAGCATTGCTGCACATCTAAACGAGTCTCTTCCGCCAGCGTCTCTCTCTCTCTTCGTCACGCCCATCGCCTACACTCAGGTGCACGTTTTTTTTTCCGTATCTTTCTTTCACTTTCTTTCTTCTCGTTTCCATTTCTGTCTCGATGTTTTGTTTTGCTTACCTGCTTCTGGAAACAGCACGGTGGAAAGCGTAACAAGCCGATAGGGGCAGCGGTCGTGCGTGAATACTGGCGTCGCATTCACGTAACAGGTCGAGACCGCCAGCAGGTCAGCGAAGGCGCCTATGAAAAGGAAAGTCAAGCGGGCGTTCGTCTGGGAGTAAAGAGCTGCCCGCCGAGATCTCCGGATGACCTCGTGCGGGCCATCTGCCTGTCGTGACCAGCGGCATACGCAGGCCCTACAAGAATTTGGGTCGTTGCGGCGTATATCTTGCTGGCCGTCCGTCACGCTGGATCATAAAGCTGTCATTACTGTGATGTCCGACGCCATCGCTGCTCTCCCGAACACTAATAATCCTTTTTCGAACCCGGAAATTATCCATTGCTTTTGCTGTTGCACGGTCTCTATAGTAGTTTGGCAGTTATTATGGCGAAAGCTTTAGATGCCTCATCAAACACGAAAACTGACCGTCGGCGGCGTCGGCCTCAACACGAAGTGATGCAAACAGTCATCATCGTGTGATGAAGCCATCATATGAATATAATTACGTCACATTGTCGAAATTTGTGACGTAACCTGACGTGACTCAATCACGCGACATAGTCGCTTCTTCAAACGTTGGCCGATCTCGCAGGCACTGCTGCGAGGCCCCGTGAGGTGCAGAAAGCTGCAAAGCCTCCGGTCCTGGAGGCAGTGCAAAACCATGTTAGATGCAGAAAACATTAGGGGGAGGCAGATAGATCAATACAATCGACTGAGAAGAAGAAGAAGAAGAAGAAGAAGAAGATGGCTTTCGCCTTCCAGTCATCTTAAGCGAATGCAAAAGGGGCCGCATGAATTTTTAATGAAGGGGTAATGCTCATTCTGCACAATCCGGAAGCAATGCCAGACATATGACGAGGTATAGGCGACGGCTCGGGGCAAGAGCACCGAAATATATAGGGAAATATATGCTTCAAATATAATCCTTATAGACTGAATCAAACAAGACTTCAAGTGAGCGCTTTGATGCACAGTCGTCTCTTACCTCATTGTACGCGCTCCTGAAACGACATTCATTCACACGTTGGTGGGACCTGAGAGACTGCCTTCCTCTCCATAGTGTCGTAAGGTGTTTAGCCAAGGGACTGCGTTGGGATACCGCATACATCAACGGTAAGCCTGTTACACAGTGTGCCGAGGAACAATTGAAAGAAAGACGTGATATCTGCCCTCTTCAAAGCAGGTATTAGGGTTGTCCGCCCAGCAGGATGCAGTCATATTTTTGCAGCCGCTCATGGACAGAGTTTTGGACGTCATTGACTCGGTGCGTTACGTAAGCCTGGCGAAAAACCCCCAACGCGTTCTTTCGTGGTACCTATACACCTACGGCCAAAGCAATGGTTGCAACAACAGTCTTATTAATATTATTGCAGCGATATCCCCTTCTTGCTGTGCAAAATAATATATTTCAACCATGAACCAGTAAGCTTAGAACGACAGAAGGTTGGTGTAGTTGATAGGAATTCATCATAATAGATGGTAAGGCGCCCAGACATGGGGCCCAGACACGGGGTGATGGGATGGAGGATCTCCTCTCCGCACTTTTCGTCCTGCGATTTGAACGAACGGTCTTGGCTCTGTCGGAGGGCCCAGGATCTGTATATAGGCCTAATTTCACTACTTCAGTATTCAGTAAAATACTGCGAATTTTATAGAGCCTCAGCTGAAATTATCGCCCCTTTTCTAATGTTATGAGTTTGCTCTTGCCAAATTTATTTGTTTACTTATTCTGAGTACATTTCAGGGCCCATGAGCGAGCATTACATCGTGGAAAGGAGGTGCAATCTAAAGGTGAGAAGATGGAAGGAAAATTATTACAACAAGCAAATACTACAGCAAAGTAAGAAGGCTGGAAGCTCAGACGTCTGGATACGTTATATAATACATCTGAGAGTAATATAATACATAAATAATATCCACATGGGGGCAAGAAGAAGATTAGGCACACATCGGTTAAACGTGATCTGCAACATCGTCTACATCAGCATGATAACATAGGATGTGGGACGCTTAATACAACATCGAAGGTATATCTGAATTTACAAAGCTTAAGTAGTGGGGAAGGGATATAGCTGCGGAGGGGGCAAGGCGGCGGCCGCCCCCCCCCCCCCCCCCCCGTAAGCACGTAGGGTAAAGGGTGGGGGGAGTGGGCTGCCCCATACTATTACTTAGTCGGATGTGTCCCGCCATTGTTTACACAGCAGGGTTATGACCACGCAGGTTTTTTTTTTACGATAATGTCAGCCAAAGAACCCTCATGTTAAATTCCAAGAACTGTTTACTTCCTATCTTTACTCTCTGAAAGCCATGGATCAAAGGCCGGCCAAAGTGAAAAGCCGATCGTCGCTTCATTTTTCGTTTTTCGCCCATTGTGAAGCATGTTGTGTTTTGAACTCGACCAGCGGGGGAAGAGTAGGCGCTGCAACTAAAATTCTGCCTCCCCCCTCCCCCCGATGGCGAACACTGCGCACGCTTATGCCTACAAACTTCATTCGAGGCAACGAAAGACCTTCGAAAAGCGCGCGAAAGTAGTGCGCTAGTTTCGCGTTGCATCTGGCGCTGCCACCGCGTGCAGCGCTTCGTTGCCCGTTTTTTCCGTTTCTCGCGGAGTCCGTAAGATGGGGCCGCTGAGCAACGTACAAGGTCCTTTGACCGGTGCCTGGCTGCGATATCACTCGCTAAAAAAAGAGAAAAAAAAGGAAATAAAAACCTGAAAACACCGTATACCGTACCTGAATATACCGTATTCGCTCGTTTCTCCAAGTGAAAAGCGAGAACGACAAGTATAACGAAGGCGACGACAAACGCGAGACCTCGAGACTGACCGCGTTTCTAAATTAGTGCCGCGCCGCTCCCTCATAAGCACGTACCTGTTATTGTACGCTTCACGTGTTCATGAAACCTTACCGGGCGATCGTAGTGGGCCGTAAAACTGGCGTGTTTAATTGCGCTGTGCTTCATATTGATTTGAAACGACGCCTTCACTTCCCCGACGGGATCATCTCGTAGAGCTCCAGACCTGCGTACCGAATGAGAAATTAAAACGCCAACAGGTGCTTTGTTCCGACCCTGCGCTTCCAATTGCGACAGACGTCTCTAAATCGATGCCACCAAGTATAGATTTGGTTCTGCCGTTCAAATGGCTACGGATGCCTGGTGTTGCATCTAAATGCTTCCTTGCTGAGTGGATTTTTAGGCGGATGCGGGAACCAGGAAGCTTCAAATCAAGCGCCATAACTGCTCTCGGTTTTCCCAATAGACGCTTTGACACTATCTGAACAGGCGTGCACTCTACGGTTTTCTGTAACATTAAGGCTGGCAGTGTTTTGGACTCGGGGTTCACGATTACACTGTCCTACGCATCTCTCCATCTACAATCGTGTGAAATTGGAAACAACTTGAAATTTCACCTGTGCTATGCAGAGCACTTCCTCATAAAATGTCTGAAACACAACGAGCATCCATTTCATTTTCGAGATAAATTAAGCAGCTTAATCAAACGGGATCATTGTTTTACGAAAGTACGCGAAGAGTACTTATGCCCCTCTAAACAGAAATGTGATTTGATAGCTTTACGTTTTTTTCCTTATAGCTAGCAACTACCAAGATTTCACGGGAAGATTTTTTTAACTAAGCATATTGTTTGTCTGATGCAAGGACGGCATGTTAACAGGCCATCGTGTCTTTTACGCATAGTGCCGTTCGTACTGAATTGGTACCTGCACTTTGATGGGGTTCTGAACTCCTTTTTCAAGAAATTATCGAAAGACCGCAGTATCGGCGTTTATTGCCTCACGAATCGGTTGCCGCAAATCCTCGAATTCTTCAAAAAAGTCACAGTTCCGCCGCAAGGGCGAAGCAATGAATGCGATAGCAAGAAACTAATGCTATACGAAGTGAGGCCCGCCAATAGATACTCTCAGTTTGAACAGCGCTCCTGTTGCAAAGGCGGCCGAAGCAGCGAACGAAACTAGCGTGCTTCAAGTGTCGAGCTGTGACACTTGATAGTTCGCGCTCATCGTCTGTTTGTTCGTTTAGCGGCGACCCTTGCTCGAGTGACTTTCGTACGCTCCGTAACATGAGCGCGGACACCACGGTGAAACCTTGAAACAACCTTCTTCCCCTCACCACCAGAAAACCGCGCGAGCAGACAGCGGAAGGGCAAGGTTCTCCTTGCGCAAATATAAGAAGCGAGCGAGCTCGCCGACGACTTTTAAATGCGCCCGTCGTGCTCCTAGCGCCATCTCGCTGGTAATGAAGAAACGCTTATAAGCGCCGGCCGTCTCTGAGTCCGTCCAGCGGCAAAGGGTGTGTATATAACGCTCGCCGTTAGCTACGCGGAGGATCTGCGTTTCGTGGCGTAGCGGTTAGCGCCACTTGCTGCGGAGCAAGAGGTCCCTGGTTCGATTCCGCGCTTCGGAAGCATTTTTCTGAATTATTTTTCTTTGGGCCTTTTATATATATATATAAATACTTATACATATACGGTGCATGACGGCGACGGCAAAATTCAGCCGAGACTGTCCATATAATTGCTATCGCAATGAAAAGAGCGGATTGACAGCGATTTATCGCACGCTTAAGCGCTCGCTTTCGTCCCGACGAGCATTGGAACCTACGCAGCGAGCACTGGGTAAAGAAGTTACGTCAGCGCGCGTGATGACGCGTGATGGCTCTCTTCCGCTGTGATTCTTGCGCGCGCTAATGTGGCTGCTGTGTAATGCTGGCCGACCCCGTGGCAAGAAGCGCATCTGATCTAAACGGCGCTCTTGATTAATGTCGGCTATTGGCCAAAAGCGTACTATCTGTTTTTTGACGTCAAACAGCAGGCGCCGGCAGCTCCGAAGAGTGTACGCACGTGTCTCTGTGTGAAAAGAGCACGTCTGAGAAAATGCCAACTTCGCAATCCGCTTCTAAGCTCTCCTTGCCGAGCACAACTGCAATGTCTGGCTGAGCTCTTCTTAGCAGTGTCTGCTTTCCGCGGTATGTGTTTTTTTTTTCACAAAGCCTGCGGGGTAATTCTTGACCCCGTTAACACGTGTACATTGGTCTCTTCCCCTGGTCCCCATGGTTCGATGTTTTCTGATTGTATTTGTTTGTTTTTGTTTTTTGCACATTTTCATATTTATAGTTTAACCACTGAGTGTGTCGCTTTTTAGTTTATTTATAAGCATATTTGTAGGCAAATTGGCTGTCGAAACACATTAACTACACGTGCTACATAGTGGAATAGCCGGCTGTAGTTTAGCCTACCATCACATGTAACGAAAATGCACACATGTCTATACACAAACTCACAGAGTTCACACGCCTTCGCGACTGCACCTCCGACGAAGGCTTTCTCGTTTGTAGTATTAAAAGGTCGCCGCTTTAGATCGAAAAAGAGTCGCTTATTCACTCTACGGTAGCCACATCGCTGCAAATATAGGGCTAGGATAAGTGATTGATTCGTTTTGAAAAGGCTATATTTTCAACAGTATATACATCCACACATGAACAATATACAAAAAGAACCACAAACTCACCAAGTTTAATCTGCATTTCTAGGGCAAGGGAAATCCACATCCAGCCCTGACAATTGAAAACGATTCGCGAAAAATGAATGTTTTCTGTGCAGTGTCACGAACAAATATGTATGAACCGTTTTTCTTCTGCTGCGCAAACTGTGACCAGTGAACACTACCTGGATGTGTCGTAGTTGTGGTTCTTCCCGCAACCCAGAACTGACTACTGGCTTCAGGGATCTTGTCTTCCGACGAGACGGGGCACCCCCTCATTGGCACATCGCAGTTCGTGGCTACCTAAACGATGAACTCAGACATCGCTGGATTGAGAGAGAATGGCCTAGCTTTGTTCCCCTGACCTGTCCTGATTTAAAGCCCTGCGGCTTCTTCCTTTCGGCGTACGTTAAGGACATTCTTTACGTACGCCCACTACCGCAATTCTTAGTCGTCCTCTAAGAACGCATCAGTGCAGCGAGGACAATTTACAGCACTATGCTACAAAATGTATGCACTGAGCTCGATTATCGTCTAGACGTGTATGGTGTCACCAAAGGGGCACATATTCAACACTTGCAGAGGGTGTATAAACATGGTGAGTTTGTGGTCCCTTTCAGATGTCTTTCATGTGTATACATGTAATACTTTTGAAAATGCAGCTGAAACTCAATTTAACGATGTGATGACAGCGCTCAAATTCCTTCCTGATATCGAGAAGTTCGTAAAATCGAGAAAAAAATTGTTTCGCGCCTTCTATATCTAAAACTGAAGCATAGCGACAGCCGAAGGCTACCGCGGCATTTTATTACCACTAAGATGCGCCTTGACATGTGAAGAGTCCGCGAGGGTAGCCCGAACAAGGAGTCTCCCATGTCCGGGCAATACAGGCAAGGGAGACTTAGGTTAAGTTATTACAAGGTGCCGGTATGCAAAGACGGAGAGATCGAATGCAGTGATTGTGCGAGCAAGCAGAGCAAGAAAGTTGCGAGGACACGATAGGTGCCATCTGTCGCATAAAGCTTCAAATAACGAACGCAACCACCGTGTTTCTGTGGGAGCATTTACAGGGTCAACAAACCATCGCTGCCTCCGCCATTTTGTACGTGAAAGCGCTACCGACTGTAAAGTCCGTTGTTCCGTGCGTCGTGCAGCCTCATGAAAATAAGACTACGGACGTGACCATGGGCGGCTAGATGTTCTAAAGCGATGGCGTTACAAAGCACCCCGAAGAAAATCTTGTCATTGTGAAACTTAGGCAGAAATCACGGCATTTTTACTGACTGATTTCTGGGAAAACTTCGTTAAATGAGGTTTAGTGCCGTGATACCTTCGTTATTTCGAGATGATGAAAACATTCGAGAAGCGTACGTTGGGGGGCTAGTTGGTAAGACATAATTGAAAAATTATAACTGCGCTAAGGACACATGTCTATACACAAATTGAGTGGTGTCTCGAGTGGTGTCTCGGTAGGGGGATTCCTGGAACTGCTGGAGACCTACCTTACATCTACGATTGTGAGTTTCTAGGAGAGCTTTTACGTACAAAAACGAGGCATATGTATAGGGTCTTGCGTAGCGCCAGTGCTCGCTGAGATATTTTTAGCTGATATAGATTGTTCGTTGTCCCGTGTCCTTACTGACGATTACATTGTTCGTGTCTGTAGATACGTAGATGACTTTTTAATACTTGTAAACACTGACTCTAATGATGACGTTGAAGAGATAGCTAAGCGCATTCTTCAGTCTTTTAAATCCACAGCAACTAAGTTGAATTTTACTTTTGAATTGCCTGACAATGCATCTCTGCAGTTCTTAGATTTAAAGTTGTTTTTTAAGGACAGCAAACACTTGTTCTGGTCGTACTCGCCACGCACGAACAAGGCCCTATTGCCTTTCGATTCCTCGCACTCGAAGCTTGTGAAGAGGGGCATGGCGGTGTCATGCTTAAGGTCTTCTTTAACCAAGTCATGTCACCACTATGTCAATGATAGTTTCTCTTCACAAGTGAGTCGACTCCGAATTGCAGGTTTCCCGCAGACGCTGCTTCAGGCTGTAGCAGAATCACTTTTAAGGGTCATTTGCCACCGTACCACGGCCGATGACGGAAACGCAGAAGTAAATGAAGGAAAAGAATCGAAGAAGAATGAAAGGTGCAAGTTTGAAGTGATGCCGTACGTACACAAGGTGTCGCACGGCATTAAAAAGGTGGCGAGAAGATACGGGGTCGATATGGTTTTTTCAGCGCCTTGCAAGTTGTCGCGTTTGTGTGCCATGTCCAACGCGAGCAAAGTGAACAATGGAGGATGTGATGTTAAGCACAGACGTGCGTATGTACCCTGTACATCTGAAGTGGTCTACGAATTCCCCCTGACCTGTGGAATGGTTTATGTGGGGCAGACCGGAAGGTGTATTAACAAGCGTTTGATGGAACATGCTAATTCATTAGGAGACGGGAGTGGGAAGCACCTACCAGTTCATTGAGGCGCCTGCGCGCAGGGATGCAAGCCCATCTTCAGTAGCACCAAGGTGATAGGGCGAGCCAGAAGCCAAACAGCAAGAGAAATCTTGGAGGCATCTTGGATAGCTAGACCACGGGCCTGATAAGTGCGTCAGCGACACATCCGTGTATCTTTCCAGAAAAGAGCGTGATTTCCTTTGTAGTTGATAGGAGTCTTGGGGGTGGTGAAACCTGTCACGTGGTCATGAATGTCATTGCGCACGCGCTTAGTTTGTTTCATAAGGGTGGTGTATGTTTCAATAAAACCAGTTGTTAGTCTGCGATCGTCCTGTCCACTTCGTTTCTGGTGTCTCGTCCTTAGCGCAGTTATAATTTTTCAATGATGAAAACATTGAATCCTATGGGTACCTGTCGGGGAATCGAAACTTCTTCGTTCTATTGGTAATTCGTAAAATCGGGTTTCGTTAGATCGAGTTTTTAAATGTGCAGCCTTTTCAAACGAATGAATCATTTATAGCCCTATATGGAGGACCCCTTCACCTGTGCAGGGTAGCAGACAAGGTGGAAACTTGTTAAAGTGCGTGTCTTTCCTTTGCCTTTTCCCTCTATCTCTCTCTTAGTTATACGGCTGCGTTTGTGTGTGCACTCGTGGTTGGAGGCTATAAGCAACGTGCGGCTGAAATTTAAGAGAGAGTGAGAGAGAGAGAGGAAAGCCGAAGAGAATAACCGGGTGAAATTTAAAAATTTCTGTGCTCATTAAGGCATTCGCAATAAATTCTTATGCAAGCTCTCTAAAGCGTAGTTTATGTTACGGACGTCGCAAAATATACCCCTCCGTTTTGTGAAAACTATAACCACCGGAGATATGCCCTTTTTTAAGCGGAGGAAGATCATTAATGGTAGGCGTTCGAAGGCTGACAAACGCCGATAAATTATGACCTTCACTAGAGAAACTTCTTAGGTGCTTGCCTGCGTCGTACGGACGTTATTGGAATACTCTGCCCATGTCTTCCGACACCCCTTACAGATGTGCTTGTGCGTTACATAGATCTCACATTCGTCGAAATAGCAAGAATGTGCTGTGTGTGATTCGTCGCAAATAATTCGTGTTTCCGGTCTTCTTCTTTTGTTTTCAGATTAACTAAGGAATACACATGTTCGACCGTCGAAATACAAAGCGAGGGGTCTCGGAGAAAAGAAAGAGGAGAAAGAATAGAAGAGAGGGGGGGGGGGGGGGGCATTTATCTTTACGCTATATTCGTCCTCGGCTCAGTTTATCATCATGAACGATGTACCGCAGTTATTTAATCGATGGACGCCTTCGACGTATACACCGCACATAATCACTTCCTGGGCCGCCGTCCTATTCTCTGTGGCACGGGACGTCATCGATTCCCGATCAGTCCGCCTTCTAAATTGGTCACCGGAAGAGGTCACGTCATGAATCAGAGTGTCGCTGCCCCTTGCCTCTCACGGAGCTTCTCGAATCAATACGGTGACCGCATATAATGGACCACGTGCGATAGCCCTTGTCTGGCTTCTCAAAGCCGCTGCTTTCGGCCGCTGCGGATTCACGTATGAAGTTGGCGCTGTAGACCCGTACACCTTATTAAGCCCGGTTACCCCTGGAAACGCAACACTAAATCACGAACGTAACGAGAGATAGACATGGGTGCTTATAGTCATCACACTTAGCCCGAGTGCTACTTCCTCTTCCGAACAAAACCGTGGGGCTTGGAAAGAAGCGTGAGTGATGATCGGCGGCTGAACGGTCACACGAAGTACACTCGCGAACGCGAAGATTGCCTTCGTTTTAGACTGCTCTAATCTAAACGGTACTCGCTTTGCTAAAGCTGGCCACAGCTTGAATAAGGTTTCAGACCTGGATACTTCCGTAGTATGCTACGAATCACATTGCGTAGCGTAGTCAGGCAGACACGAAGAAACTGACACATAAAAGCACACTATTTCTTTGCGCTACTGTGCGCACGTACACTCTACGAAACAAAAAGATTACCTGTTACTCTTCTTGGTTACTCCTAACTTCTCGCATGTATAATTCTCTTACAAGATGCACGTTGACTTTACTTTCAGGCCATTATAATTTCTTCGAATAGTCGTCGGAGGCGCGACTATCCGAAGGAGAGTTAACGGGCATATTTAAACAGAGTTGTAAATGCGGCAAGTTAGAACTCGCCAAGAAGAGTAACAGGTAATGACTTTTTTCTTAAGGTGTAGTATATTTAAACGACTGTACAAAAAGCCATATATGGCGTTAGATGCAAATTTGTGTTTCACACTGCATACGTCTTTCACTGATCCGCGGCAGATTTTGCTAAATTACCATGCCTGATCTTTAGGCAAACAATGCGTTTTACGCGCCCAATCGAAAGGTAATTATGAGCTCACTATGCACAAAGTATACTGAATAGAGAATTGTCCAACACATACAGCACACAATTGAGAAACATAGACATCTTGCTTTCCTTGTGTCCTGGCTGTGTTGCGTAATCCACCATCCAGTAAACTGTACCAACACGCCCAACTTCAATCCGCGCAGTGTGTACGGCGCCCACTGGCTTGAATGAGACAATTTAGAGCTACGTCATGCACGTAAATTCGTTTCCACCATCTTCAGTTCGTGTAAAACCTGGGTAATTTGGACTCGAACACTTACATGAAAGCCAACGTTATCTTCAGTGGCCACATTCGCAGCGGCATCACGAAGTTATCTCGAGGAACTGTGCATGCCAGTCTTTATGACAGACGTTCTGATGTTGCGTCTCGATTCGTTATCACCGTGCTCTTCTCTATCGGTGCTCTGTTTTGTGTATTCAGTGCTTGTAGTCCATCTTCGTTCTGAGAAACCGTCAAGCATTTCATGCAAGCATCAATCTGTGGTGTTCTGCTGCGCAGTCTGCAGGTTGCTTTCTGTACGTTCGTGTGTACGTTTGAGCTGAAATGTTTACTACACTCGTCCTGAAGCCTGAAGAAGGTATGAGATATTTAATTGCTCAACTTTTCTTGATTACAATGGCCCTGTAAGTGAAGCAAACACAAAGCATCACAAGAGCTAAACACATAAGCTGAATTTCCTGCCCAACAAATTAAATGGAAACGTTCTGGTAATAACAAAAATCGTTCAATAGAGAATTTTTACAAAGCTCAGCAATAGTAATTAGAAGCTGAACACATGATCGCAATCACTTGGTTTGGGGATTCAAGACTGTACCTTTTGTTTACTTGCGATCACCATGTGGGCGAAAATAAATTGATTCACAACCACTTATAGGAGTGGATGGGAGTGGTGCACTCTTGTATTTCCGCATGTTCGAAAATTTCGCGCATTCGGGGACTTTAAATGCTTATACGTTTCTATGCCGACTCAATAATAATAACAACTGTTGCGGTTTAAGGTCCCAAAACCACGATGTGATTCGTAGGGACGCCGTAGTGGAGGGCTCCGGAAATTTCGACCAACTGGGGTTCTTAACGTGCACTGAAATCTAAGTTCACGGGCCTCAAGCCCTTTCGCCTCCATCGAAAATGCGGCCACCGCGGCAGGGATTCGATCCCGCGACCTTCGCGTCAACAGCCGAGCAGCATAGCCACTAGACCACCGTGGCGGGTGCATCAGCGAGAAAGCGGTCGGTCCGTCCGTCCGTCCCATAAGACGATCGCTTATATAATGATAAAAAAAATGGGACGTTGTTGCGCTTTCATACGGACAGCTAATCCAGTGTCTTGCTGCAGCCCTAAAATTCCTTCGTGATGAATGAAACAGGCCCGCAGTCCCACCGGAAGGGGTATGATACTCTAGCGGCACCTAGGTGGCACAATGACGTGCATGTCTTGCACAGTGTGACCCAGGCCACGGCGTCGCATATCCGCTGGGTTTCAACCCACTTCCTCCCATAATCCGTGGTAATCCGTGTATTGTACTACTCGGCCACGAACCTGGTGCTTATTAATAGGTTATCGCTGCACTATATAACTGCGAAAACAAGATGCTTGCAATTGCGTTTTATTCACAGCTCCGTTACGTATCTAATCAATAGGGCGAAAGAAGGACATTTTTTTTTATTTTTCCGGCATTTTTTTTGTTTCCTTGTTAGATACAACCAAATGCATCCAACAGAGAAGTAGGCCACTGAAAGCATCAGGAGCATTAATTGTTCTGTTTAACCGTAGTGTAGTAATTATAACGTAGATTGAAATGAATTAATGTGCACGAAAATCCACCCTTCCTATCGGTAGTATCCCAATCCACAACCACAACCCTCGGATCAGTGGCGTAGCCAGGGGGGGGGAGGCACACTGGGCCCGTGCACCCCCCCTCCCCCCCCCCCCCCCCCCCCGATTTTTTTTTTTTTGCCATGGCACAAAGACCACAACATAACACTCGACCATATCTGCCTGCCCGGCCCCCACTTCAGATCAAGGTAGTGCCCTCCCCCCCGAAAAAACGAAAAAAAAAAATTTCTGCTGACGCCACTGCCTCGAGTTACTTTCGGCAGAAAACTGCTTGGTGTATGAGGCCATCTGACATTTTCGTCAGTTCCTAGAAGTCGTGCAATATTTCGTTATTAACGACCGCAAGCCGCCTACGTACGCCCTGCGTCGCTAAGCTCCGGCGGTAGCGCGCACACGGCGCGGGAATCACACCAGATGTGGTATAGTGTATATCGGAATTCACAACAGGCATCCGCCACTTGAAGGGTGTGACAACCAGGAGGCTGACGCCCTTCCCCGAAACCCTATCAACATCACTGCGCCCGTACAGCAAGCAGGTTGATTTCTCAAACGTGACATCTGCTCAACTAGAAGAAGCCGAGCTATAAAGAACTTGTTGACCGCGACTACGGACCCTGAAGTTGCAGTGGCTGCCAGCTCCCGGATCCCAAGAAAAAAATTTGCTGCGACACAAGTACTGGCAGAGCTCGCCCGTTCGTGCCTTCTAACCTCCTTCCTCGCTTGTTTGAACCTCTGAACGAGCTTTCTCACCAAAGAATTAGAGCCACATAGAGACCGGCGACAGAAAAGTTCGTTTCACCCGGCATTAATCGCGACGTCCGGCGCTGGGTACGTGAGACCGTCGCCTGCCAGCGTTCCAAAAACTTGGAATGCTTCCAAAAGAAAAGAAAAATGGGACGTTGTTGCGCTTTCATCTGGACAGCCAATCCAGTGTCTTGCTGCAGCCCTACAATTCACTTGTGACGAATTAAACAGGCCCGCAGTCCCACCGGAAGTGGTATCATACTCTAGGGAGATCTATGTGGCACAATCACGTGCATGTCCTGCACATTGTGACCTTGGCCATGGCGTCGTATATCCGCTAGGTTTCAACCCACTTCCTCCCAGAATCCGTGGTAATCCGCGTATTGCGCTACTCGGCCACGAACCTGGTGCTTATATGTAGGTTATGACTGCACTATAAAGTTGCGAAAACCCGATGCTTGCAATTACGTTGTATTGGCAACGCTCTGACTTCTCTAATGAAAAAGGCGAACGAACGGCAATCTTTTAGATGCGAAGCATCTTATAGCGGAGTTCAAACCTGTGGTGGTGGTGGTGGTGTGCGGCGTGACTACCCTTACTACGCATGCGCAAAACCTCTCCACACACCTCCTCTCCACTTCCCCTTCTCCGCTTCCCCTCTCCACTCACGTTCTCCCCTCCCCTCTTCACTCCTCTGAAACGAAGGCTGGACATGCTGAAATTCTCTCCTGCGCAACGCTGCAGTGAGCGCCACCTCCCCCTCTCTCTCCTCTCCTACGCTGCCCCCCCCCCTCTCGCGCGCCTGTCGACCGCTTTCCCCGCTCGCCCTGTGAGAATTAAAGGCCAGGCTAGAGGGAAGACAGGACGCGCGCAGCGTTCCTCTTCGCGTTCCACGACGCCAGGTGGGTAGCATGCCCAACGAACGCCAACGGAATGCGATCGTGCAAGTGCTCCGGCTTTGCATCGCCTCATGGTCCCCTTTAGCGGGAAATGGCGTAATTTTTCCTCTTTTTTGGAGGGGCTCTCTCGTTTGTTAGACACAAGCAAAAGAATGTAACAGACAATTAGGCCAAGGAAAGCAGGGAGGGCGGACAATAGTTGTTGTCCTTAACTGTAGTTTACGTAATTATAACGTAAATTGAAATGAATCAAATTCAACTCAATATCTCCCTCTCCCGTCGGTGGGCTCCGAAACCACAACCTTCGAATTACGCGTCCTATGCTCTACCTGAGCTACGACGGAAGGCACTTGCCCGTCCACTTCGTTCAGTATTTTTGTGCGTGTAATCCCTGAGAGTGTTAGCCAGTGTCGCTCGTAGCCAAGGCGGCAAGTGTGGAACTCTCTTTTAGGAAAGAGTGCCACGTGCCACCTGATCTTTGCATAACGCGATCGCTGCTACAAAGAACCAGCACGCTACGCATCCATGCTCGCAAAACATCAGCATATGTGACCTACATGAATGCGTTACACCTTCAATGCATCAGAAATTTAGCAAGATAACACTCTTCTGTGAAGGTTTCGTTGAATTTCGTGGAAGTGGAATAAAAACCCTCTGTAGGACAAGATGTAGAGCCGACTGAGACGACCGCACATTCGGCTAATTTAGACTTCGCGAAGTAAATTTTGATGTTCGCGGTATGCGCGTGCCATGGGACAGCGTCCCAGACGCTGACGTGTGCAAGTAGCGTGTCGGACGCTGCCTAATCCAGCTCGAACCCTCGTTTTGCTTTTTTTTTTTTTTTTGTCATTGTGTACGATAGCTTTTACGAACACCGGCGGTGGCGGACAACTACGCCGCTAAAATCGACTGTTGTTGTGATCTCATAACAGTTTTCGCTGTAAAACAAGAGTTCGAGTTGGGTTTGAACCCAGGCACTCAGCGTGGCGGTCGAGTGTTCTACCACCAAGCCACGCCGGTGCTTGAAGGTCCTTCGCAAAGATGCCCTATACAGGCATCGTGTCAGCCAAGGAATCGACTTAACAGAGGCAATACAGCGTAGTGGAAGAGTAAAATGACAACCAGGCGTCACAAAAATGCGAAGTGCAGGGGTCGCAACCTTTTGAGGCGGAAGGCCGAGTTGCATGAAGGCCACACGGCTGATCAAGGGGGAAGGGCTATGCAGGCAATGAGAAGAAATTCAGCGAATTAACAATAACGTACAAAGAAAGAATAGAAATCATGCATCTTTAGTTTCTGCTGGCATGTCACAAGGGTGCGATTTGCAAGCATGGGTTGTAAGCAAAAAAAGTCCCCTTATTTGGACCTGTGCAAAGAAAGGGAGTGAGGAAGATATCTGGCTAAGTGCTAAGAAGGGGGACAATACCAACTGGAAGCTATCTCTCTTTGGTCCTGTCACAATACCCATTGTGGATCAAAACTACACTGTCGGCCTTCAGATAGGAAGTCATGAGGGAATGGAGGCGGTTCTGACGTCGTTCCCGGGGTCCACATAATACTTCCACGCGGGCCGCAGGTTGCCGACCCCTGGTATAGTGGGTACTTCCATACTTCGTAGAAATCATAATAATTTATGGCTTAGTGCGTACCTTGCAACTGTACTTGCAATATTCGCCCCAAGAGAGTCTAAAACGGCCTCTGAAAGGCCTCTCTTCCACCTTCCACTCTGACTGTGCTGCTTGTTCCGCGCAGGCCTGGCATTTTTATTTATTTTTGATTTATTTATTTTTGTTAGTACTGCAAGCACACTCTCGTTATCGTGAATTTGACATCACCTTCTGCTTTCCCCTGCAAGAAATCAGAATTAATCGCACAGAGCCATCCAGGCATGTATGCGTTGATGATCCAGCCTTTCTGCACTTCAGAAAGTGAACTGTAGCCCTCACTGCGTGAACAGCCGCCATGCCTTCGTGAAGGATGCTGCCTCTCCGTATTTCCGTTGGATGCTTTTCCTACAGGTTTTCCAAAAGATTATGAAGCCATATTCTTATGTAACAGTTTGCGGTAACAATCTTTTGTTCTGTAGGACTAATAATAAATACTTTACCAATTACTTTCCCGAAAAAAAAAAAGGCGACGCTGTTCTCTTGCCGCATATCTCGGTCTTTTCACGGCTGCTTCTGTTTTGCGCGTTTAACTGAGCTGCGTAAAGTTCATTCTGCACTACTGGCGCTTGTCCTCCGAATAAAACATGTGATTGCAGGTCTTTCAGTCTTCTAATGATGCCAGAAAACGCGTCTTCACCAGCATCTAACGCGTCTATCACCGGCATATTTTGGCATAATTTCACATCGAAGCGCTTTCGCTCAGCTGTGAGAACGTGAGACGCTCGCCTAAATTCAACACTACAGACTCACGTGCGCACCTTAGCTGGACTTTTGAAGCTGTCAGCTTAATAAGGACACTTCAATTACCTTAAGTGGCTGTTTGTGGCATCACAATCCATATTTTTATTTTCTCAGTGATACAGTTGCCATTGACTGGCCCAAGTCTTCACTTTAGCTGCAATCGCCGCACTCTTAAGAAAGGTAGTAAAAATTTCGTACCAATTGTAGAATTCTGTACACCATGTCAAACTGTACTACATGTCGGTAACGTATTGCTATAATACAAACATGTAAGAGGTACCAAACATTTTCATTATTACACAGCGTGAGAAGCTTAGTAAAGTTTACTACTTGCGTGCGTGAAAAGTTAGTAAACGTTACTATAGGGGTGTGCGTATAATGAAATTTCACCTCGAATCTAATTCGAATCGAATAGTGCCGAATAGTTTCCAAAAATATCGAATATAGAATCGAATAGTATATTTAAAGGGTATGTGTACCGTCAGTTACGGCAAGACAGAGGAAAAATCAAGGATGCTACGTCGTGCCGGCAGTTTTATTACGGGAGTGGCTTTTGTTTCAACTTTTATGGGCGCGGAGGCATGTTGGTGGAAGAGCCGCCATTCCAGTCAGCAGCTCCACCTCTAACCTCCTAACGGCTAACAGAGGGGGGTACGGTAGCTAGATTTTTCCCCGTGTTTGCGCAATACGGCTCATTTGACAACGGTAATGTGCTTCATCGCCATGGGTGCTCTGGGCCCAAAAATCTTCAACCGCCCGTTCACACCAGCGTTTTAAGTGAACGCCGGAACCATGGGAGTTTCTGAACGAGTGGTTCGGTGCGGCAGTGGCCACTCTTCAGCGTGAACAAATTTTTACATGCAAAGCCAATGACCGAGGGTTTCGCAGGGCAAAGTCAGGACGTTTTACTACGCTTGCGGCATGAGCGACCGAACTACTCAAGAAGTCCGAGCCTTCGTTTCGGGACTGAAGTTGTGAAGGGCTTGACAGTTTTCTCATGTTTTTTTCTACGTGCGGAAATGACATAATCTCGTTTAAGATCAGCATGGGCTCGCTTTTGAACCAGTAATAATAATAATATCCGGGGTTTAACGTCCCAAAACCACGACATGATTACGAGAGACGCCGTAGTGGAGGGCTCTGGAAATTTCGACCTCCTGGGGTTCTTTAACGTGCACCTAAATCTAAGCACACGGGCCTCAAACATTCTCGCCTCCATCGAAAATGCAGCCGCCGCGGCCGGGATTCGATCCCGCAACCTTCGGGTCAGCAGTCGGGCCATAGTCACTAGACCACCGCGGCGGGGCCGCTTTTGAACCATAATGTCGGTGAAAGCTTTAACGAAAGGCCTACTGTAACGACGTTAGCGTTAATTTTCGCCACCCCACCCTAACCAAGTTGCACCATCTCTCTATTTTTTAACACGAAAGTGTTTTATGCCGGGTTCCACCAAGACTTCAGTGATGTATTTCCGTCACGGAAATGACATCGAAAAAATGTACACGATCAGATGGCAAAGAAAAAAAGTTCCGTCAACGGGCATCGAACCCACGACCGCTGGATCCGCAACGACAGATGCCGGGCGCACTATCCACTGCGCCAGGGTCACAGACTCTAGAAGCGTTACAAACGCGCCTTTTATATCTACCACTCTCCCGGTCGGCGGGGTGGTGCTGCCCTCCGGGAGCGGCAAAGTAGAGTAATTCATCATTACTGTGGCTTCCGCGATTAGTACCTGCTAGAGGTGTGCACGGGCTCCGGGTAGCCCGAAAGCCCGACCCGGCCCGCGGGCCGGGCTCGGGCGGGCCGACGTATTTTCACCTCGGGCCCGGGCCGGGCTCGGGCTACTTGGAGTTATATCGGGCCGGGCTCGGGCCCGGCGCAAAGCCCGACTGAAGCCCGAAATACAGAGAATGAGAGGGAATTGTTTTCCAGCACGCATACAGCGCCTTTTCCGCGACCGCCCTTTACCGTTTTTCGCTTCCATTCGCTACTTTAATCAGAAGGGGAGCAGGTAAAGCACTGCCTGTGTTGCACTCCGACAAACAGAGATGTAACACCACCTGAGCTAGTGACGGCGCCACGCGACTGTTCCGCGTTAGATTTAAGGCCAAATCCCACATGGAGTGAAAATGCACGCGACAGCGCCCGGTGACCCGACGTAGATCGCCTTCGTGCAAGCTGACGCTTGCATGGGCATACTCCATACACGTGACGGCTTTGGCGAGCGAACTCCATTGTTGCTGGCATGAGGCCGTCTACTTGTATAGCAAAAGTGCCGCGCTGTCGCAGGTATGCAATGCAAATAAAATATTTGTTGCATGTTGGTACGTAAAATGTTTACCGTTGTGTCGCAGTACTTTTTATATGCACGTGCATAATTATTACGTTATTTGTTGGTGTACAGCTGATGTGCTTAGTACGTCGCTGATGTGCATCCGGTTCGGGTGTTTTGTGACTTCCGGGTGATGAGCGACGGTTTCCAAATGTGAGAAAACCGAGCGATCGCGCGATTTCGACCACACGCGCGAACGGCCCGTTTCGTCGCTTGTCGCGTGCATATTGGCGCATATGGGGTTTGGCCTTTACTCGTAACTACTCTACGCGAACTCTGGTAGCACGCAAGAAGAGTGGATGTGACTCGCCGGCTGTCGAGTACGTAACTTCAGTTCGGCGGGTTACATAATGCAAAAGCGCCGCACGTCGTTGAAGGCGGTATCGTTGGACTGCTTGCTGTTTTTGCACGACAATTTGTAATTTGTGTAATAGAGACTGTTCGTCGTGTGTCGTTTGGTCATATTTCATATGCTCAATAAAATGCCAAATTACCGGAAAATGATGCTTTGTTTTCGCAGCGAACCTTCAAAAAGCCGGGCCGGGTCGGGCCGGGCCCGGGATTGTGTTTTCGTATGTCGGGCCGGGCCGGGCGGGCTCGCAGGCCTTTGCCGTCGGGCTCGGGCGGGCCCTCGACAAAGTCAGCGGGCCCGGGCCGGGCTCGGGCTCGGAAATACGGCCCGTGCACAGCTCTAGTACCTGCCACGCGTTAGTTTATTCAATTCGGCGCGTTTTCAATGGAAGCTCAATTTTGTCAATGCCTTAACACACTGCGAGGTGGCGACCTTAACGCAAGCGTCGTAAAAGCGTCGGCCTCGCTCATAGCATCACGCTAATCAAACCAAAAATAGCTCTGCGACGCGCGCCTACCTCACCTGGCTGTCACACCGCGTTCCCCGCATACGCGCTCGCCCCGAGAAAAATCGCGGCCGGGCTACCGGGGCGGCACGACGCGCTTTGCGTTTCCCTCTAGTGTTGCCGTGGTGTTCAATCACATTTAATAGGCTGCGGGATGGCGACCGAGTTCTGCGTCCGATATGCGACGCTCTTTTGGCTATCACAACTCGTTCAAGATTACGCTGTCACCGTTAACTACTACAGCTACCACAAGGGTTTGTTTTAATGATTGAACATGGACGTTACTCGTCTGCATGGAGATGTACCACCAAGCATCAAAGTGGCTGTACCCACGTTAAACGGTGCCATAACTGCCAGACATCAATATACGTTGTGCAAACTATCCTTATATCAATGTACAGTAAACATTCAGTTACTTCTTTAAGGGCGCGTTTTACTTTCGTGTTATTCCGATTCCTATGACGGAGGGATCAAGCATGTTTTTTTTTTTTTAAGTATATAGGCCTGGCCGACCAACCGCGGCCTCGATCGCTTGACTCATGGGCCATTTCATCTTTCCTTTATAGAACTTCCGCGCGAATCAAATTTGTTCATGTACTTTTGACGGGCTTTGAAATTACGCAAGCCTGCAAGATGAACGGCCACTAATTATGTTCGCGCACAATTTGTTCGAATTGAGGCATGAGGTGCAAAACACAGGAACAACGAAAATAGAACGGATCCTGTGTTTTGGTTCCGGGCACCGGCGTCCGGATTTCTTCGAGGAGGCCGAAATACTAAAGAATAATACACCCGCGTACGCAGATTTAGGTGTGCGCTAAGGAATTGCAGGTTGTCGAGGTTATTGCGAAGCCTCCACTACGGCAGGCCTCGTAATTGTATCATGGTTTTGACGCGCAAAACGCCAGAATTTATCCTCTTAAGTTTCAGAATCGACAATCAAGCGATCCGTTACAATATGGTCCCTTGGTAGGAAGCACCAAAGCGATTTCGTCCAAGGAAGCCTCCACTTGCCACCTATAACGATACCCGCGGTGGCCACGCATTCTTGCCCACTCACGCCATGTATCCGTATCGTCGTGACACGATGCTTCGCTTCCGCGACACGACCAACGCTCACGTGCTCCTTTGTGCGACACGTTGTCCGAGAAAAATTGAATATCCGCATTAAGAGTTCACGCAGCGCACTCCCTTCGACCCGATGCTTATGATCGGGACGAGAAGCGCCGCTTATAACCGTGACGCCCAGTATAGAACCCCCGAGCCATCAGAAATCTGCGGCAAACACCTCCACTTATGTTTATCCCGCGCACGCTGATGCCGGGTTGTAGAGAGCAGAGCGTGATCAAATGCAGGTGCGTTTAAGTCCATCGCTAATTGCGAGCCATTGGCGAAGCGTGGCAAAAGCATCGAAGACTCTGTAAGGTTCCTGCGTCCGTATAGCAACGCAATGCACTCTATGGGTGTCGTCGCAACAAAAATGGCAGCTTCTCAAGTTGCGCATTGAATGAGGCGCATGCGCATCGTGGCGGTTATGACAGTCCATAACACTTCGATTTTCACACAGACTAGGCATCCCCCCGCGCGCGATTCAAGTGTTACGCTCTTTATTCGGGCATACGTCCGAGACTTCCTCGTTGCAAGGAGATAGTCGGCGTTACTTCACAGCTTAGTGGCGTAGACAATTTTTGATGGCATAACGAGCTGCCTTGAGAAAGGAAGCAGGTCGCAAAATAACAGCTCTCGTTTCGCACCTCCCCCCTCAGCAGTCGTCACGCGTGTTATGGTGTTTCCGTGAGTGGAAAGCGGCCCCCTTTAGTTTGGATCATCGTGCCACAAGGGTCGCTGAAGTTGACCGCGCCTCGGTGCGTGTGTTTACGACCAAGGAAAAACGTCAAGCCCATCATCTTTTGTTGCTCCACCGACGGAAGCCTTGTATACTGTATAAAGTATTGTACGAGCAGCGCTTTCTTTTATTGTGTCCGATATTGAAGGTCTGGTGGTTGACTATTTCGTTTCAGCGTACTTGACTATGTCGAATAGCGTCGATTCATGCGCACTGAAAGTACGAGCACCATTGATGAACAGTCTTGATGACGCATTTATTGAACCACCGGTTGCACACCTCAGCAGCTGCTGAGGTGTCGCTGTGCTAAGCTCGAAGACGCGTGTTCGACTCCCTGTCACGGCTGCCGCATTTCAATTGAAGCGAAATGCAGGAAGAACCGTGTAGCGCTATTCAGATTTATGTATACACGTTAAGGAACCCCAGCTGGTGCATACCAATCCGGAATGTTCCGGTGCATCCTAATCATAACGGTGTGTCTGGCACTTAGAACCGAACAGTTTAAGTTCGTTGTGATCATGTGTTCAATATAACACAGACACCCGATGTACGTCTATATATTCCCCCTCACTGTGCTCCCTTTGGCAACACATTCACAGGTATATGAAAGCACTTATTTGAAATACAGAACTCAATTTGCAATGCGCAGAACTCGTTTGCAATATTCTATGTCCATGTGCTTCGAGTTCTTGGCTAATTCTCCCTCGCGCTGCCAATGGTTATCAGCCTGGTTAGCGCTGTTGATAGAGCGACCACCCCGAAAAGGCGTTGGTCCCTCGTTCTATCCACGAACCAGTACCAACACGCCACACTTCAATCCGTGCACTGTGTACCGTGCCCACGAGCTGAAATGCGACACTTTAGCGTGAATGATAACAATATTGTAACGACGTGGGATCGACGAGGACACGGAGAACGACAAACAAACACGCTTTATCAATCAGAGTAGTAGTAGTAGTAGTAGTAGTAGTAGTAGTAGTATCCTCTAAAGAGCTGCAACGTCTTATTCGTCCCTGCGCTGGGCCAAGAACACTCGCGCTGCTTCGTTGCCGTCACCACTGGCACTGTTATGCCAGGGCTCCCAACCCAAACTTCCTTGCTTCAGCAAGGCATTCACGCTGGTAGAACGTCTGACGCAAGTGGCGTCAACATCGATAGACTGTCTGATGCCACCAGCGTCAACACCAGCGAGGTGCCTGATGCAACGGATGCCAACCAAGGCGGGAGTCTCATGCAACCCACGGCAACTCCTGCGATGCGCCTGGCGCCACCGACGGCAATTCCTCACGCCACGTGCGGCAAGCCCTCTCATCCACGGATCCGATTCAAGCCAGCGAGCAACGGCGGTTCCTGATTGGAGGCTTCGGACTGCTGGCTGATGCAAGGAATCGGCCAGGGCTATAAAAGAACCAAGCTGCGCGGGGAGACAGGTACAGCGAACGAAGAAATCCCGGGTCGTCGTCGCACCTGAGTGCGAGCCCAATAAGCTGTCGGCCCCAGTGCCGAATATGTAACGCCTCTGTTGATATGTATACAAATTTGTCTTAACTCACTGTCGCCTTGTCCGCTCCGTCTATCAGCTCTGCGCAGATGCAGCCGCAAGCTGAGAAACCCGATACCCAACAGCACATACGCGCGGTCTTACGGTGTTGCGTGGTGTTGCGTCCCAGAACCACGGTATGATTATGACGGACGTCGTTGTGGAGGGCTCCGCAAATTTGACATTCGGGTGTTTTTTAACGTGCATATGAACGTAAGTGCACGGCCTCAAGCATTTCGTCTTCATCGAAATGCGGCCGCCGGGGCCAGGAGCTGGGATATGATACCGTGACCTTCGCGTCGGCAGTTCAGCGCCATAACCACTATACCACCGCGCGGCGGGTAATTTATGGCTGAGTAATGCACCTACGGGGCGGATGGAACGAAACGCGATCATGAGTGATCTACATTATCTGATTTTTCGCATTTATTTTCAAGCGGTTGTAGCCCGGATGGTGATAGAAAGCCACTAGAGTCGACCATGGCACAATGTAGAACCATCTAGCATCTTTTTTACTGCCACCAAGGTCAGAGCGTGAAGAAAACAGCGCGCCGCGCTGTTCGCGTTTCTTTCCATCCCTGTACATTCGTTTCCGCCATCTTCAGTTCTTGTCAACTCTGCTTAATTCCGACTCCAACGCTTGCATCAGAGCCAGGATTATTTTGACCGGCGAGATTTATAGCTTCATGACAAATTTATCTCAAGCAACTGCGCATACCAGTCGTAATGCTAACGGTTCTGATGTAGCGCTTCAATACATTACCAAAGTACCCTTCGCTACCGACACTCTGTTTTGTGTATTCGGTACCTGTAGCCCATTTTCATTGCGAGGTGTGAAAGGCAGCAAGCAGATATCATGCATGCATCATTTCGTGGGATTCTGCTGTGCAGTCTGTAGATTGTTTTGTTGTGTACGCGTGTGTACGTGAGTGCGCTACGTTCAAGCTGCAACATTTACTACATTTTCCATGAAACCTGAAGCCGGTGTAAGATATTTGATCGGCCAAACTTTCTTGATTGCAGTGGCCTTGTAAGTGAAGCAAACACAAAGGCAGCAAAATGGCTAATGAGGGAAGCTAAGTTTCCTGCCTAACAAATAGAACGGAAACTTTCTCGTAAGAAAAAAAATTGTTCAATAGAGACTGCTTAAAAAGCTTAGCGATAGTTTTTAGAGGTTGAACACACGCTAATAATCATTGGGTCTAGGGATTCAAGGATGTGCCTTTTGTTTAATCGCAATCACTGTATGGGCGAATATCAATCGATTCACAGTCACTTACAGGATTGGATGGCAGTGGCGCGCTCTTGTATTTCCGCATGTTCGAAAATTTCACGCGTCCTGGGACTTTAAATGCGTAAATATTTCTGTACCAACTCAACGGGAAAACTGTACGTCTGTCCCATAAGACGATCCCTGATATAAACAAAAAAATCACAGTTTCGCCGCAAGCGCGAAGCAATGAATACGATAGCAAGAAAAGCGGCCCGTGATGGACGCTCTGCTACGCTGCAAAAACTTCTGCCCCCCCCGGCAGCAACTACCGCGCGAGCAGACAGCGGAAGGGCAAGGTTCTCCCTGCGCAAAAAATTAGAAGAAGCGAGCGAGCTGGCCGACGACTTTTAAATGCGCCCGTTGCGCTCCTCGCGCCATCTCGCTGGTAATGAAGAAAAGCTTATAAGCGCCTGCCGTCTCTGAGTCCTGCCAGCAGTAAAGGATGTGTATGCTATAACGCTCGCCGTTAGCTACCTGAAGGATCTGCTCTTTTTGGCGTAGTGGTTAGCTCCACGAGCTGCGGAGAGAGAGGTCGCTGGTTCGATTCCGCGCTTCGGAAGCATGTTTCTGAATTATTTTTTCTTTGGGACTTTTATATATATATACATACATACTTATACATAACGGTGCATGACGGCGGCGGCAAAAACCAGTCGAGACTGTCCATATAATTGCATATAATTGCAATAAAAAATGGGACGTTGTTGCGCATTCATCCGGACAGCTAATCCGGTGTCTTGCTGCAGCCCTACAAATTCATTCATGATGTATGAAACAGACCCGCAGTCCCATCGGAAGGAGTATCATACCCTATGGACATCTATAGGGCACAATCACGTGAACGTGCTGCACATTGTGACCCACGTCGGGGCCATGGCGTCGTATATCCGCTAGGTTTCAACCCACTTCCTCCCAGAACCCATGGTAATCCGCGTATTGTTCTACTCGGCCACGAACCTGGTGCTTATATATAGTTTATGACTGCACTATGTACTTGCGAAAACCCGATGCATGCAGTTATGTTGCAATGTGAACATTCACCCTGAAGTTTCGTGAACATTCATTCCCACAGCATAAGGAATCCGCAGATGTCTCTTTCCTTTTTTTTTTTTGTTTACAGAGTATACACTCACAGCGGCAAGAGGGTGCTAGCAACTCTCTGCAAGAGTAAACGCTTGTCCCATATTTCACTCCCTTTTCAGGAGTGCTGGGAACTCTCTGCTGCATAGAGTAGGCACACTCTGTCGACAGAGTTCTGGTAGCTGAACGAGAGTAAACAAGCTCTCTCGCCAGAGAAAAGTCACGCTTTTGAAATGGAGCACATACACTCTCGGCTGGAATTACGCTACTCCCTCGCAGAGTTTTACAATGCTGGTTGGGCTAGAGTGCATGAACTCCCTCCAAGAGTAGAATCACTCTTGCTGCTAGGACTAACGGCTAAAGAGAGGGTGGGGGGAGAAAATTTTCGTGCGTTTTCTACAGTGTAGCAGTGAACGTGGCTGAAATGCCTCAAGCTTACCTGGCACATACACAGAACTCACATCCGCACGCTCATTCATACACAACGCACCAACACTGAACATATACATTACTGGCGCTGCACACAACCATGCACCCGGTAATATATATATATATATATATATATATATATATATATATATATATATATGGTGTTTTGCCCCCCTTCCAGTGCCTGTGGCAAGAGCTCTGCTGTGCGTATTTACACAGCAACTATACAAACACGTGTTAGTATCTCATGATCTATTGGGATACTGTTGGCACATCAACCTTTTACCATAAAACATCATAATATTCAACGCCGTTTTCATTAGTAAATTCCAAATATCAGCTGAGACTCTGTCACATTGGTTCAATGCAGTACAGCCGCTCACGCCCACGTCTGAGTTGTAGCCACGCGCTTACAAATACACTTGCGACGACCTTTTACGCAGGACTGGCTGATGAATACCTTACGTTACGATCTGGCGTCCTCGGACATGTGGTGCCTCGGCAGGCGCGGCATGTACGCCAGAAGAGCAACGCCGGTCAACATAACGACAATGCAAACGCATCTCTGGCGATTCTCACGCTTTCGCTTATCTCGGTTCCATTTTAATGTAACAGTGAAAAGCTTTCGACGCTAAACTGCGCATTCTTCAACCTTCCCCAGCCAGTTGCGCCGAGATCGGTGGTACTCAATATGACCCGTATGACTCCCAGTGGAGGTAGGCCTAGCGCACCGGCGTTAGAAGTTGCCGATGTTCGAGGCTTCGAAGCTGCCTCTGTTGGCGTTCAAGAAACCAAAGGTTGACGATCACAAAATATTAACTTGCACATTAAAGTGACATCTGTGGCGTCTACTCTCGGAGGATTACGGTTAAGAGACAGTTGTATATCACTGTGCGGCGTCGGCCAGAAGCTCGCGCTAGTTTGTACTCCGCCTGCTTAGGAGAGAGTTCCCGACCCTGTTCACGCTACGTCGGCGCGGGAGTTCCGTAGATTGGGGAATCCACCTGAGTGGCAGAGAGTTCACGGTCTATTTTACTCTGCCTTCAAGGAAACGGTATAGTTCCGCGGCTAACTCTCCACTACTCCCCCACGTAGTTAAAGAACTCTGGCGAGAGTAGCACAGTCGCTCTACTCTTGCAGTACTCCCTTTACATCTGTGAGTGTACATCATATTTGTGATGGTTACTGTAAAACGGTGACAACTGCAATGAATGCGCCGAATCATGCATTTTAAGTGTCTCTTAACTCATCTTGAAATACGTATTACGTACGGTATGGTGAGATGCGCTCTTGTTCACACATCAGAGATAAGATAGTTGAGGCGAAGGGGCGAGGTGGCGGTAAACGAAAAACAAGGAGGGGAGGGTGGAGTTAGCTTCGGACATTTATCTCGAAGCTATACTCGTCCTCCGCTCCGTTTATCGTTATGAACGATGTTCCGCAGTTATTTAATCGATGGACGCCTTCGACGTATACACCGCACATGATCACTTCCTGCGCCGTCCTATTCTCTGTGGCACTGGACGCCATCGCTTTCCATTAAGTCAGCCATCTAAATTGATCACCGGAAGAGGTTGCGTTATGAATCAGAGTGTCGCTGGCCCTGGCCTCTCACAGAGCGTCCCGAATCAATTCTGTGACTGCATATAATGGACCACGTGTGATAGCCGTTCTCTGGCTTCCCACAGCCGCTGCTTTCGGGCACTGTGGCCACGCGGGAAGTTAGCGCTGTGTGCCCGTAAGCCTAATTTAGCGGTTACCTTTGGCAACGCAACACTAAATGACGAATGAAACAAGACACGTGGTGGTCGTGTGATCACACTTAGCCCAAGTGTTACTTCCTCTTCTGAACAAAACCGTGCGGCGAGGCAAGAAGCGTGAGGGATGATGGGCGGCTGAACGGCCACACGAAGTGCAGTCGCGAACGTGAAGATTACTTTTGCTTTAGACGCTCGTAAAGCCCTCCACCGCTTAATTGAGGCTTGTGACCTCGATAGTTCCGTAGTGTGCTACAAATCACAGTGCATACTTAGGCAGACACGAAGAAACAGAGACGCACAACCACACTCCTTCTTTGTGTTCCTGTGGACACGGAGACACTACGAAAAAAAAAAAAACACTAATGCCGCTCTTGAGTAGGCCCTGGTGTAGTTTTAAATCATCCGCTAAATCATGTGCGAATGTCGTACTTGTGTGTAGTTCTAGATCTTGCGCTTAATGCAGCGCCACTACCATGAAACCTAAGGAAGTGCGTAGCACGGGCAACCGAGCGATTCCCTCTGCGATCGCGCCCTTGAATTGTACCGAGGCGGTAGGGCCCTCTCTGGCGCGGCGCGGGTATCAGGCGGATTTCGTAGCGTTAGCTACACTGGGCAAGGCGGAGCAGTTTCGCGTGGCAGTTCGAGAGCCCTGCTGTGCATGTGCGAGAAGCAGTGACGTCCCACGGCGCACCGAGGTGCCGCCGCTGCGCGCGCCTCGCCGGTCTGCGCGTTTCAGAGCAGTGACGTCATAGCCGTGGCAGACGCATTGGCACCGGCGCGCGCCCATCCGTGCGTCTCCTTTGCGCAGTGGCCGTCTGACGCTGTGCCGGAGCCGCTTCATAGCGCCTCTCATTTTGGGCGCATAAGCAGACGTATCAGTGGGGGGTATACATATAGCGGGGAGGATGATGAGGAAGAAGAAAACGGAAGGACAGAGATGTTAGCCATTTGTCAGACCGGCTGACTGGCGATTCCCAGTGTGGTATAGCCATGGAGAAAGAGAGCGCAAATGCTGCTAAGCGGCGCTGAAAAGCGGAGAAGCTTGACAACCAGGAGAGCTCAGAATAATCTGCTGAAACTTAGCTAACGCTATGTATATCCTGGCATAGCCGAGCTAAGCCACTGCAAATATTTTCAGAGCGTTTTTCGCGATTTTATTTAAAATATTGTGCTTAATCTTTGTTTATTTCTGAAGTTCTTATTATTTTAGACCTTGCTAGATTACTTTGCACTGATTTTGAGCGTTGTTAGCCTAGTTTTAGGCCTGCACTCACCGCTGCGTCACCATGCCACAAGAGCCAGTGGATAGACGACAAGCCAGGCCCCTAAAATATTGCGCACTTAAAACAAATAGATTACCTCCGACTCTTCTTGGTGATTCCTGACTTCTCGTATACATAACTCTATTTGAAGATGGCGCTCGAAGAACAAGAGGAACAGAGCCATATATACCCTTCGGGAGAGTTAGGCGATTCTTTCATCTCACCGCTCTCCGCGACCCGCCCCAGCACCGCCCTCTTCTCATGACGTAAACCCTCCTCGCCGGCGGCGGCGGGCGGCGGGCGGCGGCTGCGCGGCGCGCCGGCGCGCCGCATTTACACGATTTCTGAGGAGCGCGCGTCGGTTGCGAAGTTCTGCGAAGCTGCGTATGGTCTCGCGCGTATTCATGGCGACTGCTGCTCGCATTCATGCGCGAATTTGTTGCGTGCGATGGGCCATTGTTGCGAGGTTGGCTGCTCAAACAGCAGCGCGCAGGGTTTCCGCCTTTTTAGGCTTCCCAAGGAAAAGAAGCGACGACGCCTTTGGATTAGAAACATCAGACGCAGCAAAGGGACCCCGAGCGACTGATCCGTGTTATGCGAGATACGTACTTGAGTATTTCGCTTGAATATTGCTGGTATTGTAAACAGCGTACCATTAGCACAAATTTATTATTCGGTGTGCAATAGGCCCTTTCAGGCGCACAATCTTTAAAAATCATTTTGCCACGCTGAAAAAATGGGTTTTATAGTTCACGTTTCGAACGCTTGGGCAGATTGAAATTGTGCAGCGATCACATTATAATCATCAAGCCTGATGCGTTGCGTTTACGTAAGTTAACGCGCGTTCTGAGCACGAGCTTGGGATGTTACCGTGATGATGTGAGGGGAATTATTTCGATATCGCGGGTTAATGCCGCCGCGCGTCAGCTGCGGCGGTTATCTGGCATGTGTTGTACGTTATGTGGTCTGCGTTTCTGTGACTGTCAGCCTATGGTGTCATTTACCGCCGTGTTGCCGCTTGTGCACATGCTACCAGTTTCACGCTTAACTCGCACATGTAAATTAATCAACGCCTCTGTGCTAAGCGATTGTACCTTGCGCTTTTTAGTCATGCATGTATAGTGCACGATGTCTGTGCTCGTGCAGGAAGATCTTCTTCTATAGCAAGGGGCCCTCATTTGCTCGATGAAATTTTGTGATTACGAAGTATAGAGCGTGAAGAAGTTGAGCAGAAAAATAGTTTTCTAAAGTAAACCAACAGGATGTCCGCTATCACAGACTAGCAGAACGAAGTATTGTTTTCATTTAACACTCGCGATCGGCCCACCGATCACGGAGGCTGTGCAGAGCGCCGTTGTCATGTAATGGCGTTATCAGATGACGTAACGTAAGCTGACGTCAACATGACGTCATTGTGCGTCACAAATTCTAACTATCTATGACGTCCTAGTGAAGTCATCACATGATTTTTACTGCCTCCAAGATCGGAGGCGTTGCAAGCTTTCTGCACGTCCCCGGGTCTTGCATTGCCTCCATGATTCGTGGGCCGATCACAGAGGCAGTGCAAAGCGCCGATGTCATGTGATGACAATAACAGATGACGTAACGTAATCCGACGTCAGCATGACGTCGTTGACACGTCACAAATTTGAGCTATCTACGATGCCCTGGTGACGTCATCACATGATTTTCTTGCCTCACTAGTGTTGGCGCCGAAGCCTTGGGACCTCAGTGAATTCGCGCGTTTCAGGAGGCGTTCGCCCTAAAAGCAATGTTTTAATGACCATGACAGTCAACAGCGCGCATTCTGCTTGCATGAACACCCCCATACTGTTGAAAGCGCGAGCACGGGAGGTCCGATTTCTGACGGTAATGATCTTGGGCACTCGCCGGTACTCCGCTCCCGAAGCAAATAAAGAAATCAATGTTATATGTATATAGTAAACTCAACAATTCAACTACAACTTCGGAGCGAGCATCATTGCAGGGTCGAAAAACTTCTCACGAGATCACTGTGCAGAGAAGCGCCAGCCGAACCGTACTAAACTTCAGCGACAGAAATATTACTAAACGTCGTTATTATTGAACCTAAGCTTCAAAAAAATTAATCAAGAAAACAAAACTAAAGTAGACGTAAACCCAAAGGTCTTCATAGCACGGTAAGTCACCGATGATTACGATACTCCGTCATGCGAATTCTGAGCGCACCTTTGTGTCGAGGCAACGCCAACTGTGTTTGAAGGTCTGGCTATCCGCATTGGAACATTCGTTACATATTTCCACATAAACTGCCAGTGCTCGAGTGCTATACGAACAGCACTCTGTGCACTGCAGGCGTCACGAACAAACGAAACGCTGACATCGACATCCCCATCACGACAAGGGAGACAGGCGCAGCGCACCGGCCAGCCCTGCATGCGCACGAGCTCCCACCGAAGGGCGAGCACGCGTGACTGAGGAAGAAAGCGATGTTAGAGGCCGGTGGCTCGCGATATCGACAGACTCTACATTCGCTGTCTTTCGTCCTTGTTCGCTCTATCGGTTACGCCGACGACGCCGATCAACGCAGGAACTGACCTATGAGCTGCGCTCTAAAACACAGCGCATTGCGTAGAACGTCGTAGAACTCGAATCGGCGTGCACAACTCTAGAAGTCAGTTTCTCGATGATTTGGACACATATAATTCTCTCCATATTCTTCATTAAACTTGTATAACAATGTGCTTGCACAATTTCGCTTTTGCAATTTGTTTAGCAGCGCTAGATTTCACGAATGAACAGCGCGTACATAACCTCAGTTGTGCGCCCGTCCCGCAGAAAGACTATATATGGCGGACGGCGCCGGAGCGGAGGCATGGCGGTGACGTGAACGGCGCTATCGCCGTGCCGCAACGTCACTGCTCCGACCATTCGCCAGACTCTCCCTATATATACGGTTCTGAAGAGGAAGAGGACTTCTCTTTCGCGCGAGCGTACGCTGAGCCAAGCTAGCGGGAGGAATGAGAACTAGCGGCTACTACGACGATGGACAAGCCCCGAGCATAAGGAGCAAGCTCCTAAAAGAAACTGTCTAATAGAGAATGTTTACAAAGCTTAGCGATAGTTATTAGAAGCTGAACACATTATTATAATCACTAGGTTTGGGGATTCAAGACTGTACCTTTTGTTTATACGCAATCAATACGTGGACGAAAATCAATCGATTCATAACCACATATGGGATTGAATGGGAGTGGAGCACTCTGGTATTTCCGCATGTCCGAAAATTTCACGCATTCTGAGATCCTAAATGCGCAAACATTTCTATGCCGACTCGTCGAGAAAAATGTCCGTCAGTAAGTCTGTCTGTTTGTCCCATAAAACGATCGCTGATAGAAAGAAAAAAAATGGGACGTTGTTGCGCTTGCACCCGGACAGCTAATCCAGAGTCTTGTCGCAGCCCTACAATTCTTTTGTGATGAAGGAAACAGGCCCGCAGTCCCACCGGAAGCAGTATCATAACCTAGCGAGATGTAGGTGGCACATTCACGTGAATGTTGTTCACATTGTGACCCATGCCACGGCGTCGTTTATCTGCTGGATTTCAACCCACTTCCTCCCAGAATCCATGGTAATCCGCGTATTGTACTACTCGGCCATGGAACTGGTGCTTATTTTTAGGTTATCGCTCCACTATACAGTTGCGAAAACAAGATGTTTGCAATTGCGATGTCGCACGGTCGTGTATCCAATCTATAGGGCGAAAGAAGGGCAATTCGGTCGATGCGACTGAACGAGAAAGCTGCTCGTCCGTCTGTCTATCACATAAGGTCGCAGCTATAAAGATATGAATCAATAAAAATATCTGCACTCCGGTGCTTGGGTTAGAACTCGGGCCCTCAGCTCCGAAGGCGAGTGCGTTAACCATTCTATTGTACGCATCCATGCCTGTACAATATGAACATACCTACATGAACGTGCTATACCTTCTGTTTAAAACAAACGTTGCATCCTATATGACAGCCTCGTTTAATTACGTGAAAGTGGAATAAAAACCCTGTGCAGGACAAGATGTACATGGAGCAGGAACGGCGGATATCGTCCTTTCGTGTGCTGCGGGGAGCACTATGAACTTTTTCAGATGGTCATAATTGAGATGCGGCTAGTCTTACGTTTTCTCGATAAGTTTACGATGATATTCTACGAGATATTTATGAAATCGTTATGATCAAAATTTCGAGTCTGCTATAGCATCTTCAAGCAGCCTTTCCCTGTATTCTTTTTTTTTTTTTAACGGAGGAAGCTGTCATGAGATGACAACAAGAGTCGATTTTGACGGCGTAGTTCTCCGCCGCCGCCGCCGCCGCCGCCGGTGTCCGTAACAGTTATCGCGCACAAGGGGAAAGTTGCAAGGTACCCACTGCAAAATGTCGCAGTGGACACCTTGTAACTGTATATAGTTGCAGTAGCCGCCCCAAGAGAGTTTACAACGGAATCTAGAAAGTTCGCTCCTCCAGCTTTTGTTGTGCCTGTGCTGCGTGTTCTGCGCAGGCCTGGCATTTTTCGTTTTTTATTTTTTTTTTAGTGGTGCAAGCTTACTCTTGTTATCGTGAATTTGGCATGGCCTTCAGCTTTCTCCTGCAATAAATTAGAATTAATCACACTGAGGCAGCCAAGCCTGTAGCGCAGATGAGCCTTTCTGGACTTTAGAAAGTGAATCGTGTCACTCACTGCGTTAGTAGGCGCAATGCTTTAGGGCAGGAATATACCTCTCCGTCTTTTCCTCAGCCGCTGTTGTTACAAGTTGACCGAAACTTTGCGAAGCTACATTTCGTGTAACAATATTTTGTTGATAGAAACAACAATAAATGCTTTTCCAATTTCTTTCCCAATAAAAACCAAAGGCGACACTGTTTTTCTGTTGGCACATCTCGGCCTTTTCTCGGCTGCTTCTGTTTTTTTGCGTGTAACTGTGCTACGAAAAGCTCATGCTACGTTACTGGAACTTGTGCTCCGAATAAAACTGACGATCGCAGGTCTCGCTTTGGGACACACGATGTGCGCTCTCATTCTCCAGGTTCCGCGAGTGGGCAGGGACCCACACAGGCTCGAGAGTTGCGTCGCACCTGTCTTGTTCAATGATGCTCGCTTTACCCACAACCAAATGAATACCTCACGCGATTGCAGGCCCCAATCCTTCGCCGCATACAAACACTATTTCACCAGTCCTCACAGATTGGCATTTATCACGAACGGAGAATGCAATCCAAACTGTCAAAATTGTATTCCAAATGAACTAACTAGCCACCCAAGATCACTTCTTGTGGGTATGTGAGAGTTTACCCCCTCCAAAAATGCTCCTGCCAACTCCCTCAAGATTGACGTGGGATGAACTCATCACAACTCCCGAACGGGAGAAACAGTTAGCCATCGTTTCCTGGGCCGAAACAGTCGCTTCCCGCGGGGAGCCACCCTGAGGCGCAGGCACAGGTCGTCAAACTGACTCGTGAGTCGACTCAATCAGACTCGCTCAGATTCAAACCCAGCCGTTTGGGGGACTCTGAGAGAGCCCTCCTATTTTAGCCGACCTATGGGTGCAGGACAGTTGACTTCTTGTCAAATGAAATTGATACCACCTGCAGGTTTTTCCGTATTCTGACAATGCCAGAAACACGCATTGAGCTGCTTCCGTCGAGTACCACCAGTATTTCCTGGAACAATTTCACATCGATGCGCTTTCGCTGAGCTGTGAAGGCGTATGACACTCGTCGGGTGTAAACACTACAGACTCACATGCACACCTTATCCGGATATTTGAATCGGTCAGCTCTATAGGGCCACTTCAATTACCTCAAATGGCTGTTTTGTGATGCCATAATACATAATTTGACAGTGACACAGTTGCTGTGAACTCGCCCTAGTTATCACTTCAGCCTCCTCCGCCACCTCCCAGCAACAGGTCTCACACTCTTAAAAACGTAGTAAAAAGTTAGTACTGTAGATAGCACTAAATGAAAATATTAAGTGTACTAATGGTATTAGTGTCACTAACGTTGCAGTTACTAACATGGGCAGTGAATGTTCTGACAAACCATCTTTGTAGGAAGCGCAAAACTAAACAGCGACATGCACAAGAAGGACAAGACACAAGCGCTTAACTTCAACTGAATGCTTATTACGGAATGCGAATACATATATAGGTGTGAAAGAAGAAACAACACAAAAAAACAAAGAAGCCAAAAACAAAGAAGCCCCCGTGTCAAGCCAGTCATTACTCATCCATTTCTCTCTAATACACCATCTAGTAAGCGAAGTTATTTCTGCGTAAGTGAGATAGACGGTGCGCTCACACATTCAACGTCATCGCGTTTCATTTCTGCAGCCTCAACAATCAATCGGATTAACAAAGCTCTGTCGCACTATCTCTGTCTGTCTCATTTACGCAGAAAGAACTTCGCTTGTTAGATCGTTTGTTAGGCAGCAGGGCTGGGCAAAGATACTTCGAAATTGTATCGCGATACGATACAAGATACTCAGGCAAAAAGTATTTGAGATACAGATACAAGATACTACCGCAATAATTGTATCCGATACGATACTTGTCAATTGTATCTTAAGATACTTCGATACATTCGCAAATTTGTTATTATAGTTCCAAATAATGTAGCAGCAAACGCCAATGCACAAAAATGTCGGCTTGAAATTTATTAACTGTGACCAACCTTGTTTCATTTCAATGAAATGTCTGTTAGTATCTTAAAAATTTTGTCCTTCTTGCTCAACGTACATTAGCTCAATTCCAAAATAACTTACTGGGGCTTGTTTAAGCTGCTTAACAGGACACCTCTTCATAAACTTCGCTGACAGCGGTTTTTTGCTTGTTTTTTTTTGTAATTGATGGGAGTTGCTGCTCAGCTTGCCGACCAGCTAGCGGGTTGCCATCTAATCACAAGAACTTCAATTAGAAGAATTGTCAAGATGGTGCAAATACCGGCATGGACATTTAGCTTGTCCGTAAGCCACCGCTACGCAATACTGGATCTTCCGGACAGGTGTACAGCAGCAACAAAGCTGGTAGCGACATTTTTTATGACGCATAGTGTATACGTAGAGGACATAAAACAGAGATGGCTGTTCATATTCTACGTATCTTGTAGTGTAAAGCGTTCGTTATCAATATACTCACTAACGTGCAATTTTTGAACAATTTTTCTTCAACGAAAGAACATGTGCAACCAGGAAACGTCTCGGACGTATTGTATTGTCACGTGGTATAGTGTCGAATATGAAGGCGGCAGTCAAATTGTAGAAACTAAACTCTTTACTGAGCTCTAACTTCTGCCAAGAATCCTAAGTAACTGAATGTAAGTACAAGCAAAGCACGCTGCACGGTGATAGCGGCGATCACATTCGTGGGTCGTCGGTAATCTGATCATCGGCGTACGCGTCGTCTTTCATACATCAGCGTCAAAGTTTCAAGCGTTATCACTGGAGCTCGCGCAAGCTCCCGATTAAACTAGACTACTCGCGTCCTGCGCGTAATTTTAACAGAAGAATTGGAAAAAGTTGCGAAGCTTCCGAAACATTGCGGCGCGGCTTGCGCTGAGCGGTGCTAACAGTTTTTTTGCGGTTTAAACCCAATCACACCAAAATAAATAAATAAATAAGAGCGCATAGCAGTATAGCTGCACAAATCGTCGCAGGACACCGCCGCTATTCGCGCTATTGCCACTTACAGCTCCGATGATCTGGCGGCTAGTAATAGCAAAAAAAAAAATCAGGGAGGCCTAAGAAAGGAAAAAAAAAGAAATTATAAGTAAAATAGACAGGGGGTTCTGTATCAAACATTCACAGTGAATAAGTATAGAAACCCGATGCAGGCGGGACCACTATTAGCTATGCCAAATAAGGATGAAGTATCATCAGCTTACCTGTTAAGGTAAGACAATAGAAAATAATTGCCTATGCAAATTTGTCTGAAAATACTAGTTGGAACGCTCATGAGAAAAACAGTGCATTTCGTATAAAGGTAGTACATCTATCAGATAGCTCCTAATAATTTCCATTATTATAATGCAAACTCAGTTTCACTATTTTATTAAGCGGTAAAGTAGAATGGTTTGTACTGTATACTCAAAGCCCGCCGCGGTGGCCTAGTGGTTATGGTGCTCGACTACTGACCCGAAGGTCACAGGAACGAATTCTGGCCGCGGCGGACGGATTTTCGATGGAGACAAAAATCCTTGAGGCCAGTGTATTTAGGTTTAGGTGCACGTTGAAAAACCCCAGGTGGTCGAAATTTCCGACGCCCTCCACGACGGCGTCTCTCCTAATCATAACGTGGTTTGGGGACGTTAAACCTCAAATATTATTATTACTGTATACTCCAGGCACGCCCACATAACTATATATTCGTTTCAAAATCTCCTTGCCAGAACAGTAAATTCAAGTGAAGCGTAAATGTGTAAACAGTAGCAAATATAACGCAGACACTTAAAAGTAGCAACAAAGCAGAAAGCTTCTTTTGGCAACCCTTTACAAAATAGATATTGCAGTGACAACACCGAAAAAACAAACAATAGCGACCTAGGTAATGTATCATATCCAAAAGAAGCACAGATATGAAAGCGTTTGTGCTAACGATCAAATTATGATTTCAAAAACTCTTTGAAAAAGAATGCTGCAGTGGCTGAGCTCAGCTATGCCAGGATATACGTAGCGTTAGCAAAATAGCTGACTGGGCTAGTTGGTTGTGCGCTGTTTATTTCAAATTAGCAAAGGTTCAGCTGATTAATCTTGGCTTTTCGTGTCTCCGCAACACGTTTAGCCATTGGTTCATTCTTCCTACGCTCAACCGCTAATTGCCAGGCAACTACTTCGGGATCCGATAAGTTAAGCTTCTCCGCTCTTGTGCGCCGTTGAGGAGCAATTGCGCTCTTCTTCTCCATGGCTATACCACACTGGCAAACGCCAGTCAGAGGCGCTATCAAGTGGCTCCAGCGCGGTTTCAGACGGCGACTGCACAGCGAAGGCGAATAGCTGCGCGCGCGTAGGTGGCGGAGTGCGCGGGAGGTGCCGGCTCCGGTGTGCCAGCTGCGTGACATCACAGATCCTCCTGCATGCGCAGCACGGCTCTTGAGGAGGCGCGCGAAACTGGCTCGGCTAGGCCAGTGCACCTAACGCTACAAAAGATAGCAGGAAGCAAAAGATACGGTACACCGAGATATATCTTGCTAAGTAAAAACTTGTTCTAATAGATCGAGCATCGGTATCGGTTGAGCTATAGTTCTTAGAACGTTATGTGCATATAAGCCAATGTCATCGTATGTAAGGCAAACTTACATCCACGAAGTCCTTCAAGTCGCTAGTGTGTGAAAGCCATGAGACGCGAAGCATCTCCGTTCTTGCATTCTTCAAATTTCGTAACGAAGCACCAGGCAAGAGAATCTTCAATAACGACACGAAAGCGGCATAATAATTTCCGTGACAGACGCTGTGCTCATTAGAGTTCGCGGCGCAGGACCGTGGCCAAGAGAAAGTGTCATTGAACTGACACAAATAAAACGAAAAAAATTCGAGAAAAAAACGACATGGGCTGGGTGTAGAGGTTCACGCGCGTGTTTCTGTCGAGACTGCGCGAGCGCTGCCACTTGACTCTGTTCCACCAATAGGGACGCGCAGACCTCATCACCTGCCCTGACTAGAGGACTCTGGCACAAAGGTAAATTTATGTCGCTGCCCTTAGTTTTATTCATGTGGCTTAGTGGCTGCAGTACCAGCTTCAGAATCAGAGTTCAGCCAGCGATAATTCTTTCACACGGTGTTGCGATAGCAGTATCTTGTATCTTAAGATAGACGATACATTATTGAATGTATCGGAAATACAGATACAGATACTGTTTTTGCGAAACGTATCGCGATACAGATACAAGATACCCGAAGAGTATCTAAGATAGTATCTAAGATACATGTATCTTCGATACTGCCCAGCACTGTTAGGCAGTAATGGGTGAGTAATGACTACCTTGACGCCAGGGCTTCTTTGTTTTGTTTTGATTTGTTTTGCTTTGTTTTGCTTTCTTTTGTTTTGTTTGTTCTTTCACACCCATATATGAATTCGCTTTTCGTAATAAACGCTCAGTCGAAGTTAACTGCTTGTCTCTTGTCCTTCTTGTGTATGTCGGTGTTACCTTCTGCGCTTCCTACAAAGATGGATCGTTACCAACTAGCCCGATCTAATTGTTTATTAACTTGCATTTCTGACAAACATTTACAACTAGAAATCAGTTCTGCAGAATCCCGCAAGGCGGCGGAAGGGTTAAGAAAGACAAGTTGACAACCACCTGTTTGTAGCACGATGCCACAAGGAAATCTATACGGATTTCTCAGAAAGAAAGCTTCGTAGTTGCCGAAAACTTCGTCCTGGTCCGAGCATCGAACCCGAGATCAGCGCCTTTCCGCGGTGGAAACTCTTCATTTGAGCTAACCAGGAGCTAAGCAGGATTTTCTTGTGGCATTCTTCTACAAACAAGTGGCTGTCAATTCCCTTTCTTAAATATGTACTACCTCAAAGTTAGTAAATACTGCAGCGTTCTTGTTTTTTTTTTAATAATGTACGCCTGGCCGAACAGTAGACCTTGATCGTCGAACATATGGGCAATTTCATCTTTCCTTTCTAGATCACCTGCACGAATTAAATTTCTTCCTGTACCATTCACGAGCTTTGGCATTATGCAAGCTTGCGTGATGGAAAAAAAAAAGAGCTGCCCGTCGATTACATTCGCGCACAACTTGTTCGGATTTTTTCGTTGCAGCTTCAAGCAATATTGTGGCTCTGTGGTAGAACACCTACTTGCCACACAGACCGACTGGGGTTCGATTCTCGTTCGGGCCGAACGTTTTTATTATTTCTTTTATTTGCATCTTTCTCGATTTTTCGGTCACAGTCAAGATTGTGATTTTTCGCTCGCAACAAACGACGCCGACACCGGAATTTCTGCGAAACGAGCTCTTTAACGCTATCGCGTTAAAACACAGAAAGATCGAAAATAAAACGGAGCTCTAGATCTGTGTGTCGATTCCCGTCAAAGACAGCCAGATTTCTTGGATGAGCGCGAAATACAGAAGAGCAATACGGCCGCGTACGTAGATATAGGTGTACTGTACGTCAAAGAATTGCAACTTGTCGAGGTCATTGCGAAGCCTCCACTAAGGCATGCCTCATAATTGTATTGTGGTTTTGGGGCGTAAAATGCCGGGATTTATTCTGTTAAGTTTCAGAATAGGAAATTAAATTAACCGTTACAAAATATTGTCCCTTAAGAGGAAGCATCAAAGCGATCTCGCCCAAGGAAGCTTCCAGTTGCCACCTACAGCGCGATACTCCCGGCTTCCATGCATTCTTGCCAAGTATCGGCTTCGTGAAAAGGAACGTCACTTCCGCGACACGACCAACGCTCACGTGCCCCGTAGTACAACACAGTACACGCTGCCCGAGAAAAAATGGATATCCGCATTATGCGTTCTCTCAGCGTGCTCGCTTCAACCCGACATTTATGACTCGGGCGGGAAATGCCTAGTATAGGCCTCTAGAGCCATCACAAATTCGAGGGAAACACCTGCGCCTTTCCTGCGCCCGTGCACCCGCGGCTATGGGCATCTGAGCACCGTCAAATGCAGGTGCGTTTAAGTCAACCGCCAATTACCAGTCAATGGCGAATCACAGCGAAAGCATTCAAGACTGTAAGGTTCTTGCGTTCGTATGGCAACGCAATTTACCACGCAATGGGCGTCGTCGCAAAACGGGGCAGCAGCGTCCTGAATGAGCATTCAATGAGGCGCATCGCGGCGGTTACGCCAGTCAATAACACTACGATTTTCACCGAGGCCCCGCTTCGTCGTGCGCCCGGTTCAAGTGTCACGCTCATTATACACGCTTACGTCCGAGACTTCCTCGTTGCACGGTGATAGTCGGCATCACCTCACAGCTCATAGACGCACCCAGTTTTTGGCGTAGTAGCGAGCCGCCTTGAGAAAAGGAACGCGTCGCAGAATAGCAGCTGTCGTTTTGCACCACCCTCCGCAGAAATCGTCACGCGCGTCACGGTGTTTCCGCCAATGGAAAGCGCTCATGTTTAGTTTGGATCACCGTGTCACAGGGGTCGGTGAAGTTGACCGCGCCTCGGTGGGTGCGTTTACGACGAAGGAAAACGTCGAACCCATCATCTTTCTTGGTCGGGCGGCGGAAGCGATATACCGTATAAAGTCGTGTTAAGGGCAGCACCGTTTTCTTTCGCGATCTTGATCTACGGTCCGGGGGTATGCCATATCGGTCCACTTTATTGCACTTTGCTATAGTCCTGTTGTTTCATTCGCACGAAAATAGCGAAAACTATCGACAAGCATCGAATAATCTTGTAAGCATTTATTAAACCACCGAGGTGTACGTTAGCGGATGAGAGGTCGCTCTGCTCAGATCGAGGACGCGGGTTCGATTCCCGGTCGCGGCAGCTGCATTTCTATTGAAGCGAAAAGTAGGAACATCCCTGTATTGAGAAATCTGTGCACGTTAAGGAACGCCATGGGGTCACAATAAATCCGGAACGTCCCCGTGCTTGATAATTATATCCTGGTTTTGGCGCTTAGAACCCTGTAGAATTTAACTTAATTGAGATGGTGTGTTCAATCACCACATGCACCCAATTCCCGTATTTGCATTCCTGCTCACTGTGCTTATAAACTCGGTTTGGCAACACATTCACAGGTAGCGCAATGTGATGCTCCGTGAACTGCCAAGTGGCGGGCGACGGTATTTGCACCCCAGTGGGGCTCCTAGTTGAGTGCATACGGTACCCTCGTATAGTGGTGGCGCAATAGCTTTCTCGGACGGCCAGTTCCGATTTGAGCGACGTTTTTTTTTTTTTTCGTCCTCTTTTTGTGTGTGCAAAGGCGAGGGTGCGCACTTCGTTAGAAAAGCCACGTGCATAGGGTGCAGCGTAACGCTTAAACGACCGCGAAATGTCCATTGGCTGCAGAGGCCGCCAGAAATGGCTCGCGCACTTCGCTATTATTTGATCGACGCCATCATCTGCACGGAGGGGGCATCGAGGTGGGCGCGCGTCGTTTAATTGCGGAAACGGAAGCGGAAAAGCTGAACCTGATTGCTGTCAAAGAGCGTATACTGTCTTTTTCGCGAGGTGCAGCACGGGCTTTTTGTATTACCGCTGGTTTATGGTGTCAGCCAGGGCATCGAACCGGAACTGAGCCGAGAGAAATGGAAATAAAAGCGTTATTTTTACGCCAACCGAGACTAACCAAAAAATTTTCAACTTCTCTTTTCTTTTTTGCGTTGGATGATACTCCGCAATCGTCGCAATTTACGAGAATCGAGCGTTTTTGTGAAGCCCGTAGACAAATATAAAGCCTCAAAGATATCGGTGAACAAAGAAAGCCTAGCCTTATAGTCCTGCGCTGTGTATGAACTGAAGCAGTTTGTGGTGGTAGCTGTTGTCTTGTAGTCAATGGTCATAGGCTTTTTATACATGCACTACTTGCAGCTACGGCTGACGTCATGCTACATGCGTTGTAAACTGACGCGTGCTTGCTATAATTTTATAAATGAGATGCCCGCTATTGCGTATTTCAGCGGCGCTCGCCTGAAATCAGGCAGCTTGGCTAGATACACTGGTGAACGTTCGATACTGTGGGCACTCAAATAGCGACCCAGAGTTAGAGCATCTATTTATATAATCGTTGAAGCGAAGAAGGAAATTCCCGTAGCTAAGCTGTCAGTTTTGATCACATTGGTACAACGAACCGAACCAGGTGCGAAAAAAAATGTAAGTATTGCTTCTGTCGTACACTTCCGCAATGGGATTTCTCTAATAATGCCTCCGACGCATAGGCTTGCTCGTAGGGCGCGGGTTTGCAGGATTCCATTTCATGTCATGGTCGTCGTCGTTTTGACGCCTTTTCCTGTCCTGGGTCTTCGGAAGGTTCCCTAGTCGTATTCATGGACCGATGTACATCACACGTCAAACTTGAGTACGGCTTTCCGTATTCCTGAGAATCAAACAGACAAGCTAACGACTACCGTGCAAACCATAGCCTATCGCAGCAGAGCCCACAACTTTCGAATTATGTCAGCGAGCAAATTCATTACCTAATGTTATCCCAGTGTGCAGTGGATGGTATACTTCCGCTCTTCGTCTTCATGCACATGACGACACGACACATGAAATAATGAAAGCATTCACCATCGCTTCCGTTCTGGTCACTAAGTCTGTCTTCAGTGGCTAGCAAGCATCGTTCAAATTTTAGGAAGGTGGCAAAGAAACTAGCTTTTGAAGCACGCCCAATGAACACCTTGAATCACGCATACATTTCTTTTACCATACGTCAATGATTATCTTTTCACCCTGCAGCATAAACATCGTGAAGATCCTTCGTTCGAACAACGTCCTTTGTTCGGTAAAACATGCTTTCCCGTATGATCGTGAAATTTGGATGGTGGATACGACTTTGAAATGTAACTTTTATCACCAGTAATATTTGTCATTCTTACCTTTGCATTGCCCTTCTCTACGTGTTTTGGTATGCTTTAGCATTTGCCTTTTTATTGGAGTTATCCGAGGGCATTGCTGCAGTCGGCGTTGGCCGCCTATATCGTGCATGCCCATATATATATAGTCCAAAAATATATTTTAATGATTACTTACTTATTTGGTTAGTTAGTTCGTTAGCTAGTTAGGTAGTTAGTTGGGTAGTTTTTATTCATTTACAGAACCTTCGAAATGTTCAGCTGAGGGTGGGGGCGGGGGAGTGAGTTTAGTTAAGGGACTAAGGAACAAAAAAATTTGGCCGCGTATCTGCGTGCTTCGCTGCAAATGTCGTGTAAAGACGATAGAAGAGGCGCTGTGTGAGATATGGACGCCATCTGGCAATACGTCGGGAAACATGAGTGCTGTGTTGCGTGCTGGTAGTCCCGGCGCAGCAGCAGGCGAAGACCGGCGGTGACCAACGCGACCGGCGGGGACGCCAGCCAGCCCGAAAACGCGGTTTGGCGCGAAGCGCTGAAGCAGAGAAACGTCCGCACTCAACGAGTACTCTCCACACACTCTTTTATTTACACGTCGCCTGGGTAAAACAGGAACGCCAGAGCGGCGCCCACAGCCGGCAGCCCGAAGGCCGCCCACAACGCTGCTTTTTCATTTTTTAAATTTTTTTTTCACCTTCTTGGCCTTCCCATAACTAAAGTTTTTCAACACCAACCCATGGCATTCGTACAGTGCAACAGAACCGAAACCGAAACACAACAATGAGCTCGTGCGAAGGGCACGGAGGAAGGCAAATTTCAGCGCAGTCGCATTTTCAGCTTTGTTGAAACAGCGCTCACTAGACGACGACGAAGTAAAAGAAGGCACAGGACAGGCAGCGCCTGTCCTGTGCCTTCTTTTACTTCGTCGTCGTCTAGTGAGCGCTGTTTCAACAAAGATGAACGCATACCAACTCGCTCAAGCTTCCATTCTTATGCATTTTCAGCGCAGCTTAAGAAACTAGGGTCCTTAAAATTACGTATGTATGCATTTTCTATTAAAGGAACACGCCACCTAATACTTACCTAGTGATGTTGCACCTCAGATATGCATGATATTTACTTTTTGATCGACAACGTTCACAAGTATGAACAGCCGTACCAGTTCAAGACGGCTGGCCCTTGGGCAAGTGGTTCAACTTTGGCCGAGTGGCTGAATCGAGGGACGTGCCGACAAACAGAAAGACAGACAGAAAGACAGACAGACCAAAATTTCTGCGTTTAAGTTCCCCAAGAAAGGCAATCGTCTTTAAAATTGAAACAAAAAGAACTGTTCAACGTAACAATTAACAAATACAGGAACAATGACAGTGATAGCATAAAGAGCGAACAACATTAGACAATTAGTAATAAATGCCCTAAAAACAGGAATATGACAACCAAAGCAGCATCTTAAATGCAGAAGAAAGGCAAACAGGGAGTAAACAAAAGGAAGAAAGAAAACAGCAACAATGAGAATATAAATCCCGATACCGGGCCATAAAGGCTATGGTGATCGGATATGGAATCGTTGCGCTAGGGCAGATCATTCCAACGCGAAAGGACACGGGGAAATGCAGATGACTTCAATGCTGGCGTGTTCCCGAAGATACGCTTGGAACAGAAAGTGTTGCGATGTGGCCTTCACATGAGTAAAAGAGGCGCGTAGCTGTAATGAATGACGTGTCCTCTTCTTGTATATTCCGCGTTCTTTTCTTATACATATTCAGTATTACTTATTTTGATATTTGTGCTTCTTTACTGTCCTTATTAATGAGAACTAACAGACAATAATGCGTGGTAGAGCATCGGACGCGTTATTCGAAAGTCGCAGGTTCGGCCCCTGCCTGGCGGCAAGTTATCTTTTCTTCCATTTGACTTTCCTCACATTTATATCCTAATTACTACAAATTACATCCCCATATACTTTCCTTGGCATTATTGTCTGTTAGTTCTCATTATTATTGTGTCTAACAAAGAAAAACGAGCCCTTAAAAGTAACCTTCTTTTCTTCATTTACTGTTTATAGGGATTCGCACACCTAACGGAGCCAAGACCGAAGGGCGGCAAAGACGAAGTAAAAAGGAGACCTTAAAAATTCCCGATTTCGATTGCCCAATCTTTATGGTTGCTTACCTTTATGGTTTATGGTCTTCCAGTACCGGCGTGGGCACAGCCAGCAACTGCGGTGGACCACCCTCCTGGGGTTGTCTGATCGGGGTTCTCCAGAACCAAATAAAGTTCATTTCATCATCACCTTAAAAATGCAAGAACACAAAAGAGAAAAAGTGGACGACGACGATGCAGCTTCAATAAGCCATTAAATACGAATTGCTTTTTGTACACCATTGCATTACTATTGCCGTTCGTATAATCGTCGTTGTCACATTTTCAGCCCAGTGCAGAGGACAATAATAAATGTCGGTATTTTATATGCCAAAACCACGATATGATTATCAGAGACAACGCAGAGGAAGGCTCCGGAAATTTAGACCACCTGGGGCTCTCCAACGTGCACCTAAATCGAAGCACATGAACCTCTATTATTTTGCCTCCATCGAAACATGGCTACCGCGACCGGGATTCGAATACGCGACCTTCTCTTCAGCAGTAGAGAACCATAAGCAAAAGGCCACCAGGTGGGTAATACCGAGAAAACGTTGCGAAAGTTAAGTATGTTCTGTGAAGCGCTGCAAACGAAGTGGGACAGGCAAATCTGGAGTGGAACATGGCGCTGGAATAAAAAGTGCGCGCAGTGTTTATACTGCCTGCAAAAAGAAAGAGATATAACATCGTACTATATGTCATCAACAAAAAATGCGAGAAAGCATGTCGCCTGCACACAAGAACTTCACAGAGTGGACACTGTAGATTTGAACTATGATGAACGAAGTGCGCATTTGTAAATGAAACGGAAGGAACGAGCTCCAGCGCATACATCATAGTAGAACCGGCACGGAAGTGCACGCAGTGACCGAGAAAAATGGTAGGACGCGCTAAGTTATGGGCAGCAGCGTGTATCACTTGTTGCAATCAGTGTTGCCGGCAGTTCCGGCGAGATAGGGCGGTATCGACTAACCCGAATAGGTCAACCCGCTGGATCTCTGGGTTTAAAAAGTACAAAATAAAAAAAAATGAAGAGTGATGCCAGTTTGGCAAACAAGAAAAATAAGTAAACTGGTAGAATGTCATGCGCGATGTTCAAGTACCAAGGGGGAAAGAAACGAAACGTTCCTTGCTGTTCCACAATTTCCTGTGCGGTGATGAAGGGCACGACGTGAAAGCTGAAAAGACAATGCACGCAGAACCATATAATCACTAACTATAGGGCTAGTTTGTCAGACATGCGAACTGCAAAGCGAGAAAAAAAATACACAGGGTTCCTTATGCGTTCGTCTAAGACGACTCAAAAGCAAAAGCCGTCTTCTTTTTTTTTTTTCTTCTGAGTCGTCGTATTGATTCCCCCCCCCTCCCCATCCAAAAGTTTCTGCACCTAACGTGGTTTTGCACTGCCTCCCGAATCGGAGGCATTTTTTGCACTGCCACTGTGATCGACCCAGCTTTAACCGATTGACGGTGTCATGTGATGACATCATCATGTGACGTCACGCCATTTGGCGTCGCGACGACGCCACACATTTTGTTGATCTGTGACGTCACATGGCGCCATATGGTGACCACATGACGTGATTATAATTTCCGTATAACTCGTGTTGGTGCCGCCGACGCCGACGGTCAATTTTCGCGTTTTATGAGGCATCCTACGCTTTCGCCTTAAAAAATAACGAGGCCCAAGGAACACACGAAGACGTGGGGACGAAAAGAGATGCAGAGCACCGAACTGTATGCCTATATATGGATCTGTCTTGTGCACCTTTTCTTCATGCCGTGTTCGTTGTCTAATCCGTGTGTTTAATTTTAAACACTGGAGCTGTTTAATCTAGCCTTAATTTGTCTGTCGGACACACAAATGATCATCATCATGACTCGGCACACGCTCTCATCCTCCTCTTCTTCATCTTCGTCCTCTTCTGCTTCGCTCCTAGAACACGTGCGCCGATTTCTCCGGCGTGGCCTGTAATAACTCTGATGGGTGAGAGAACGAGTACAGAGAGAGAGAGAAAGAAAGAGAAAGAGAGAAATTCTTGGCGCAAAAAAATTCTTCACGAGGCGGCATTCGAATCCGCGTACCGTTGATCCTAAAGTGAGCTTCCTAAGCACTCGGCTATCCAGACACGCTAGCAGAACATAGCATAGCCTTGTGTAGTATAGTGTAGCAAGTGGGTGGGAAAGGGAAGTGAGCGCGAGGAGGAGATGTGAGGGTGAGGAGGAGGGGCGAGAGTAATGCATATCATATAAAAAATGAGAAACGGAGAAATAGAGAGAAAGTAATCAGAAAGAGAAAGGAAAAGAGAAAGGGAGAAAATCAAAGAAAGAGAAATAAAGAAATATATATATAAGGAGAAAAAGAATAGAAAGAAGGGTGAAGCAAGCGAGAAATAGAGAGAGAGAGAGAGAAATAAATAGAGAAAAAACACAGAAAAACAGTGAGAAGATAGAAGAAAGAAAGCAATAGAGGAAGAAAGAAAAAATACAGAATTTGCAAAACTTAGCGAAACCGCAAAAGCCAGGACTACATAGGTGGCCATCAGTTGTTCGGGATTGCACCTCCGGTGCAAGCTACGCGACTGTTGTTTCCTTATTCTCACTAATTTTCTCCACTTAACAAACACACAAGCGGGCACGTACGCGCGCAGTTCGTGTGTCCAGCAAGGCCATCGAAAAGCCTGCGCAGAGGCGAACGCGGAATCCAGAAATAGCTCTCACAGGCGAGTTCCTCTTACATAACGAAAGCGCGATAAGGAACAATTAAGATTCCTATTACGCAACAGTAGCGCAGGAGAGGGAAGGTGCGGCGAGGGTGGCAAGCGGCGCGTGGAATGCCTTAAAACGTGCAGCGATCCAACAAAATAAAATTAAAGAGAAGAAATAAAGCTAAGATCGTGTGCACTGCTTTCAAGAATGTCACCGAGGAGGAAGAAGAGGAATAGAAGAAAAGATTAGCTCGCTCGCTTCCGGCCCGTGCTTCCGGTCAGGCCTGACCTACAGACGACGAGTGCGGTGGGTGCGCATGGTACTACGGGCGATGCATATGCCCGATACGAACCGGTTGCGTAACGGGGAAGAGGGTTGCGTCTACACGAGGAAAGGACGAGCGTGCCCCCATGTTGTTGGCGCCCGGTAGTATTGCTATAAGGCGGAGGGACTACCGGACCCGACGTGCGTTGGCTTGTTCGCGGCCGCATTCGGACAAGCGTTTTCCTTGTTGTAATGTGACTGGCGGTCACTGCACGGTCGGCTGCTTTCTCGTCATTATTTCGCCGCAGTTCGTCTCTCATTTTGTTCGTCTTTTTTTCTTTAGTGGCACGAGCACGGAGCGACACTCTTTGCTACTATCTTCCAGACCACCCTGTCAAGCTACGGTGCGAGTTGTCCGAAAGCCTTGATGAAAAGCACACACACACACACACACACACACACACACACACACCACACACACACACACACAAACATTATATATATATATATATATATATATAATATATATATATATATATTATATATATATAATATATATATATATATATATACTATATATATATATATATATATATATATATATATATATAGGGACTGGTCCGCCGTTAAGTATAAGTATGAGAGGTGGGGCACATCAAGAAAAGTTCATTTATTACGTCGACGTTTCGGTCAGAGCCTGGCCTTTCTCAAGACGAAATTTTCGTGTATATTTCCGTGTTTATATGGACACCAAATGGGAGGGGAAGAAAGTGAGAGAGAGAGAGGGAAGGAGCGGGAGGGGGAAGTTTGCTTAGATGTTATCAGGAGCGAGGTGTAACACGCTGCCGCCGACAGCGGAGCGCTTCGCGACAGAGCTTGTACTTATGCGTCGGCTATTACTCATTGTAAAAAGTCGTCGCTCTATTCTGTCCTGGAGGGCTCGACGAATGAATGAATGCACAACTTTATTTTTCCCTGGTTAACGGGAAGGGGGCAATGGAACAGAGGGTGGGGGGAGGACCTACTTCAATTAGGCCTCCTCTACCCTCTCAGCCCGACTCCAGGATGGCCTGAGCCGGCTCAAGTGAAAAACAGGTGATTTGCGATTCAAACCGGCTGATTGAAAAAAAGGGGTTAAAGTGGATGCAGCTGCACACACGCGGCATCGAAAAGTGGGCGTCGGTGAGCACTGTTGACGCGGCGTATTGTCCTTTCTGTCAGGCGTCGAGTGCGAGGTTTCTCAGCAATCCCTAGCTTCCACCGGGCCAGCAGGCTGGACAAGACCTTGATCTCTGAGCAGCTGATCGCAGCATACTGCGCCACTCTGGACGGAGGATGATTCCAAGTTGCCTCCACACTCCCACATAAATTCGGTGAAGCAGTGCAGGATCGCACCGAAAGCGTGGGCAGCGCCGAGCATGTCAACTACGTTGAAAAACCTTGTCAAGACACGAGCCTATATACCCGCACTAGAATGCAAATAGCCTCTTTTTAATGTACCTGCATTTTGTTATCCTCTCCAACTATTGACTGCTCACTGAACGAAAATGAAAGACGTCGCACTGCTCTGAGGAAGTTACTAAATGGTAGGTATTTTAGAGAGCATAGATAGGAGTCTCTTTGATACCATTCTAAATGTCTTTTCACATAACCAGCGACTCAACCACGGGCAAGCATACGCAGACACAGCTGGCGAGGAATGAACGTTTATTCTGCAGTGCAGGCCAAATGCTTAGCTTAGTGTGGGAAATAGTGTGAGAGGCAACAGACCAGAAACGGCTGTCGCTTGAAGCCGTGAACAGAAACATAGGGGAAGGAAAGGGGATAACTGGAGTGACAGATGGCCTGTTTCCAACACTGGATTATATGTTATTTCGGGCGAACATGCCATAGGAGCGATGCTTTTGTAATACGGATACATACGATCCCGTTCGGTAATACGATCACATTGATGACATGCGATCTAACATAAGTTTGAATAATGCGACTGGAGAAGTGTGATATTAGCAGCATTTTATACCCTCGTAGATTTATAACTCATACTTCATAAACAAACTCACAGCTTAATAATCCGGCATTCCGGCTTAAATGAAGATTTAACGACCCACCACAAATGTACTACGCGCGCGCAGCCGTATAGATTCGGCAGCAGCAGCGCGGAAAAATCGCCACCAGCAGAGCACGGAAAGAATCACTGCTAAACCACGTACCTGTTTTTTTATGTAGCGGCCGTGGCCAAACCATCGATTCCAATTGGGTGCATGATGATGGCGGTGAGAAACGGGCGACGCTGCATACCAGGGAACAGCGCGCACTGATCAAGCGAAATTCGCACAATTATTTATAACAAACATAAAAACTCTAAGTGCGTTAGACAAACTAAACTGACTGCAGCACCACCTCACCTGTGGTGCCGCAAACAGCTGTCCTTGGTGTCGGCGGCAGTATGCGGCACCACAGGTGATGTGGCGCTGCACCACATAAAAGATAAACCTTAACTTGGCGTGACCCGACGTAATACATTGACACATGACCGCGAAGGTATGCGAAGCTCCCGACAGGTCGTGTCATAGTTATTGCACTTTGTTTGAAGTATCCGATTTTTGGATGATACATCTTGCTTTCGGCAAGCCGGTGGGAAGGGGAAGAGAGGGTGGGGAAGAGGTAAAGGTGAGGGGGAGGGAGTAAAGCATAGCATAGAAAGAAAGAGGAAGCGAGAAATCGGAGAGAAAGAGAGAAATACAAAGATAGAAGGATCGAAAAATAGAAATATATATATATATATATATATATATATATATATAGATATATATATATATATAGATATAGAGAGAAGAGAGAGAGAGAGAAAGAAATAAAGAAATAGAAATTAACGGAGACAAAGAAGACAGAAAAAATAGGGAGAAGACAGGAAAAAAAGAGTGAGAGTGCGCTCTGTCCTATCTCCAGTTTTTCCTCAAACGTTTTGCGCACAAAAAGGGTTCTTTAAAGAGAGGACGACAGAAAGAGAAAATAAAGAGAAACAATGAAGGCCGCCCCACTCCTCACTTCCTTAAATACTGGCCCGACTACTGCGAAGCAGCCTTAATTACTATTATTATATTATTATTATTATTATTAGTAGTAGTAGTAGTAGTAGTAGTAGTAGTAGTAGTAGTAGTAGTAGTAGTAGTAGTAGTAGTAGTAGTTGTAGTAGTAGTAGTAGTAGTAGTAGTAGCAATAGTAGTAGTAGAAGTAGTATCGTTATTATCACTTTGCGCTCGCCAGTCATTTCCTTTCGACCATTTCCTTAAGTTGCCTACTCTACTAGAGGCCTCTCCCATAGCCTCTGGCGAAAGCCCTCTTTGTGAGTCCGAAGTCTAGTCAATCTTTGTAACCAGCAGACGTGCAGCTTACGTACGAGCATGTACGGTTGCTTACGCGGAAGGCCCATTCTGATAACTCGGCAGCAGCACTTGTTACATTAACAATAACGCTGTGCCAAACAACGCAGCAAAATCGGCCTTTCACGCTATGCACTACATCGGGCCGAAGAAATATCTTACCACAACTTCCAACTCGCACTCTTTCTTTCTTTCTTTCTTTCTTTCTTTCTTTCTTTCTTTCTTTCTTTCTTTCTTTCTTTCTTTCTTTCTTTCTTCTTTCTTTCCTTCCTTCCTTCCTTCCTTCCTTCCTTCCTTCCTTCTTCTTTCTTTCTTTCTTTCTTTCTTTCTTCTTTCTTTCTTTCCTTCCTTCCTTCCTTCCTTCCTTCTTTCTTTTTCTTTCTTTCTTTCTTTGATTGTATTTGCCGCATCAGTCGGCGAACGGGAACGCGACAGTCGCGTGACAGGTTTTCAGGAGAGAATGAAATAGACCGGCGTTCCTTCGCCTTTCAACCCTTCGACACTGCGCGATTCCGTCTATATACAGGGCGTTTTATTTTTCGTTCTTTCGGGCGACTTGGGCCTCGCACAAAGCCTCCATCCATCACATCCACGAAGATGGCGTGCCCCTCGCCCGAGGCCCATCAATGCCCGGCCTTTCAGGGTTGCGGTCGTTGTGCCCCGAACCCTGGTTTCGTAAGACGCTGCGACGTGACGCAGTTTTCGAAGGCCCCGACGACGTCGCGACGCTCCGCGGGGAGAAATACCGCATTCTCGCCGCTATAATAAGCAAGAGCGTAGCGCGAGCCGAATTTTGCCAGGATGTAAGCAAACGTTTCGGGAGCCTGGCCTCAGAGGACATCAGCCCAGATACCAGCTTTTCTTCAGTACGCTCACTGCACATAGGCTGCGTTATAATAAAGAATTATCCCAACTACTGCCATCTATTTCTATATCACTTTGGAATATTCATCTCCACGTGTACGGTCACAAAATATAGGAAATCCACAGCGAAGTTTACTGCGGGTCTTTCAACCTCTCTTTGCCTGTTACGTCCATTAACACACACGTCTTACCGTCCGCCTTGGTGGTTCAGTGGTCACGGTGCTCGGCTGCTGACCCGAAGGCAGCGGGTTCGATCTCGGCCGCGGCGGTCGCACTTCGACGGAGGCCCCACGTCGTGCAGCGTCAGATGTCGTTGACGTTGTAAAGAGCACCAGATGCTTGAAATTTCCTTAAGCCCTCCTCTACGGCGTGTTCATAATCATATCGTGGTTTTGGCGCGTACATAATTAAATGCACGCTTAGTAACATTAATATTTACTAGAACGTATTCGGTATTAGGTTACCGCTTCTTTAGTAGTTTCATGGAATTGGTACTTTTTGAAACCCCACGAAGTGTAGTGCACCCAATAACAACCACGACAGCGAAGATACAACAGTACTACACTGTAAAATGAAACACACGCACCCTCGAGAGTGCTCGCTCCCGGCCCGAGTCCTTACATTCAAGTTTATGCAAAATGCAAAATATATCTCACAAAAGAGAAATCCCAAACTATGCTTTCAATGAAAGAATCCCGACTGAAAACAGTACAATAATTCTGACTTCGCTTTAATTAGGACCACCTGATGCACTCAAAAACATGTACACGATAGTTTGACAACGGCAGCTGCTGAAGCGTGTTCCACAGGCATTTCGTGTCGTTTCCCGCAGCTGTTATGCAGCTTGCTTGCGTGAAAGTGTTGTCGCTAGAAACAAAAAACTTTATTTTTACGCCCGTCCGATATACAATCTTGCTGCTAATGATAAGAATTTAGGCTACGAAACTCGTAAGCCGCCTATTAATTAAGCGACACTGAAAAAAGAAAAAAGAAGAACGGCAGAAGCAACGCCGACCGGAGTTCACAGAAACAAATTTACAGCAAAAACTTTAGCCGGCGCTTGAGGAAATGCTAAAAGAAAAACAATTTTACAATTAATATTTCTGGCACTTGTTGACGGAGAAAAACGAAATGAAGAGAAAAACAAGTCACTAACAGCCAAAAGGATGCGATGCAGCATAGACATGACGCAAAAAGTGTGCCGAATTTGTCCTCTGTATAGCACGCGTACATGCGAAAATCGAGGACATCCCGCAGAGTCAAATAAATCAGCGATCCGTCTGACATAACATGGCAGCAGTGGTGTCTAAGGACGTCACCGGTGAGCAGTAAAGAATTGATAAGCAGAAAAGCATTAGCTAAAAAATGACAACGGACGTAAGCTACAAGCGGGTCGCAGGCAGCGTTAGTGACGTCATGCTTACGTAAGCGCTACGTTCTTTGTTTCCGACAGAAAGCTTCAGCAGGCCGCCGCACGCGGTATGCACCGTGTACAGGAACCGCCGTGCTTAATGTTGTGCTGCACCGTTACCACGAAATGAAGAAATAAATTTTCTGGTTGTACGTGCCAGAACCACGATCTCGTTAGGAGGTACCCTTTCAGTGGGACCTCCGCACTGACTTTCACCACCTAGTGCCGGTGGCGCTGGCAAAAATTTGCTTCGGGGTGGGCCCGGCCTTGATCTAGGCATGGGGTCCGGGCAGGTAAGTTTCGTCGAGTGTAATTTTGTGCTCTGTATCCCATTGGAGAAAAAAAAAATTCGGGGGGGAGGGGGGGGGGTCACGGGCCCGGTGTGCCACCCCTGGCTACGCCACTGCCCGGTGCTCTTAGGCGTACAATATCATACAAGTACGCGGGTGTCTTTTCGTTCCGCGCCCATCGAAATTAACACTACGTACTTGCTACGATCATTTTCCCCACCTACGTTAGTTGTGCCGAAACCTCGCACTAATTATAAGCTGTTTTGTTTTTCACATCCTGCATCACAGCTCTGGAATAAAATACCGAGAGATCTCTCAACATGCATTTGTAGCTATAACAGTAACCTTCAGTCATGCATGCTTGCATTGCTCATTGATTGAATATTGAATGTATTTGTACGGTCGCATTTCCTTTTCTTCTTGTGCGTTCCCATATTTATATAACAACGTATAACATAGCGGCCCCCATTACAACACATACAAGAGTTACGGGGCCTCAACAATTGTGAATGACATAATGTGTGAATATAATACGTGAAAATATACTCCCATGCTCATGCTTGCGTTTGCGCAACGCAAAAAGAATTCCGCAATGACATCAGTGATGTTGTCATTCTCATTGCGTGAACAAGGTTGGCTATATAGCCAAACGATATCACTATTATTTCTTTTTAAAGGGGTGGTGCCACCATGTTTGTGGCTTGCGTGTTCTTTGCTGTAAGCGTATCCTATAGCTCCAGGAAGAACGATGCACGCACCAAGATTCATGTATTCTCGCTAAATAATTTAATATCGCCTTTTCATGTGGACAACTTTCGGTTTCGGTTTCTGGGCGCCGAGGTTGGGCAGTGACGTAGAAGTGTAGGAGGCGTGGTCACGTGACCACACAAGGCTGTGACGCACTTAGCCAGAAAACGATCGAAACTCGGCGAGTGATGTAGCAACCGATGCTTTGCCGTTACTATAGTGAACTAGAATATATTCTAGTTCACTACAGCCGGTACGTACGTTGCGGAGGTGGCGGAGGTCCGCAGGTCACTCACATCACTACAGCAGATCTGGTGTGACGTCACTACAACTTTCGTTGTCCATCCTACAGATCTACGTCAGTGTTAACGCGCTAGCGATGGGTTTTGATCGGGAGAATGGGCATTTAGGTACACTTTGGAAGTGAATTAAAATATATTCTAAACGTTTGCTGTGTCCGACCCTTCGTGTCGAGTGTCCTTGCATACAGAGGAAACCCACAACAGGCTTGTTATAGGCTCGAAATTTGATGGCACCACCCCTTTAAGGTGAAAGCCAGTGAAGTTAAAGTCAGTCTTATTAAGGTGGCTCGCCAGTAAAGAAAACCGGCATCCGCCGGCGTCGCCACCACGAATGGTACCAGACGTCAGCTTGGCCGATCCCGAATGCAGAGTAACAGTAGACTAGGCGCAAAAAGCTCTAGGGGGTAGGAGGGAGCCTTAGAGTGCTAAGTGTATGCCAAGAGAGTAAAAGTGGTGGTGGCTAAGCTGAGTCCTATATGAATTAAGAACCAAAATGAATGAAGGTGAATTGAAGGACAATCGCGTGTGAATCAAATTGAAATAAAGCTAGGTCAAATGTGAAACAAAGCCAGTTGAAACTAAGGGTACGCCAAGGACATAAAAGTGATAATTAATGCGCAAGGCGAATCCATGGTGAATCGAGGAGATTTAACGGGAAGCAAACGTGAATGAAGGTGAATAAAAGGTGAATCACGTGTGAATTAACGTTCAATAAAGCGGAATCAAACGTAAAATAGAGTGCATTAATGTAGTAAGGCTATACAAATGAGTGAACTTTGAATAACCAGTAAACGAAGTGTTAAAGGGCCCTGTAACACTTTTCACGGTAATCATCGAATGACCTCACTACCGTAGTTTATGCCTCACGAATTTTGTGACGCAAAATTCTTTCGACTCCGTCATGTACGAGTGGACCGCTTTTTCCCTCCTTTCTCCCCGACGAACGCGTTGAAAGCTACACAGGGAAGAGGGGGGGGGGGGGAGAGGATGACAAGGCGCAAGAAGCTACGTCACCACGCGTCATGTCCTTCAGCACCGCCTGTTCGCGTGAACGCGACGACTCCGTTTCGGTCTGTTGACGGTCACAACCTAGCCTAAGAACAAATAGAGGCTCCGCCCCCAGAACTGCGGCACGCCTTACTTTTCAAGAAAGTCATGCCAGGTGGTTTTCGTTCTAATTGCAAGTACTTTTTGACGACTAATATGAGTACTACTCGTGCTAAGAATGAGAAGTTCGTCGTTCCTACCTAAAATATTACGTTTGGCTGAGCACTGATGTCGGAGTCTTTGCTGACATTTGTCAGGAAGTTGGAATTTTTTCGACCGAAAACCAGCGACACGAACGTGTGTGTGCATGGGTACGTCAGCTACCTTAACTACGCGGAAGGTGCTTGACGTCGCAATTATGAGCAGATGCGATTGGATGGGGCATCTATATGAAAATTCTCTCTAGGTGGGAGAGCGACGGCGTTGGGCGGAGCGCACACTTACTGCTAGGTTGTAGGGGACTATAATTTCGCTCCTTTGTAATTCTAGCACACTACAGCGAGCGGCGACGGCAGGTTGCGTCACCACGCGGAGGCCCCGATAACTACGCAGCGAAAGAATGCCCGAATGAGCCACTGGCCGTGTCCTTTCTCTCCGTTGACGTGGTCGTGCCCGTCAATGACGTCACTCGCGGAGAGAAGAGCAAGTGTTTCCTAGCTTGTCTTCGAAATGGAATTGTACATTCCCTACCGCGTGCGGGGCTATAATAATTGGCCCACATTTTAACAGTAGTCTCGAGTACCAGTCGGCAGCGTTTTATGACCACGTTCAAGAAACGTTGCACGTTCAAAAAACGTTAAAGTGAATTACACTCAATGAAATGCGAATGAACAGTCGATCAAACGTTCTAAAATTCATTATTGCGAACAAAATATGAATTAACAGTGAATCAAATGTTCGAGTGAATGAAAGACGAAATCAAGCGTTAAGTCCGTATAATGTAGGTCCAGCGTCGATGTCTAGGTGACCGAGAGTCAGCAAATAAGTAACAATAAAATCAACTGCGAAAGTCGAAGTGATCTGATGAGTGCCTCGTTAGCGCTAGCAAAAGGGACCCTAACCTTTTAACTTAGGTGCAGAGTTCCGATGTCTTAGAAACATCAAAGTGAAAGCTTCTAACGCGAGAGCAGTTAGGCTTTATGCACTCCAAAGGAATTTCCCTCCGGCTGCCTTTGAACTGTGTGCGGAGCACAACTTGAGTATATCCAGCAATCCAATTAGTGCGAGTACCTGCTTTCCGGGAGCTACGTCGTCATCATAATGCGCAGACGTGGTTTTGTTGGTTTCGTTAACTTCGAAGCAACCGCGTCTTCATTGCAACATCGTTTCAACGACTTTATATTTTGTGTTAACGCTGCGTAGTGTACAACGTTAGAGCACCACTGTCTAGGAAAATCGTGATGATACTGCACGAACTGGACCACGTGCATACTACATATATATATATATATATATATATATATATATATATATATATATATATATATATATATATATATATATATATATATATATATATATATATATATATATATATATATATATATATCGCGTTTGACTTGAGCCCCGACCAGCAATTTTATGCTGGTGATGAACGATAACTTTATGTATGAGTATTTATGAAACTGGCGCTATAATTACACATCTATAATGGCTGCAATGACTTCTTTCCCACAGAAGAGTGCTCCACAGTCGCCGTCATGGCTACGAGCGCCACTGGCTAAAACTCCCAGAATAACACGAACAGAAATACTGAAAAAAGCTGGACGGAAGGACTACCGAAACCGTATCTCAATTCGCAGAGCATCGGACGCGTTATACGAAGGTGGTAGGTTCGGTTCCTACGGGCGATAAGTTGTCTTTTCGTCCACTTTAATTTCTTTACATTTATATCATAATGACATCCGCTATGGTTAAAGACCACAAATAATGTCCCCGATACCTTCCTTGGCTTTATTGTCTCCTGGTTTGAGTTGGTTGTGTCTAACAAAGAAAGCGAGCCCTTCATCCATTGCCCTAATTTCGTCCAGGAAGTTGCTTGTACCGTCACGAAAAACATCGATCCCGGGCGCTTTCGGCGGGATGTTGTTGCACAGAAAGCCCGTGCAAAACACCTCTTTCGACTCGTCGAGACACCAGGATGCTTATAGCAAGCGACCCACCGTGGTAGCTTTGCGGCAAAGGCGACGAAAATGTTGCGCTGCAAGGCTCGAGAACGGGGTTTCTATTTCCGGCCGCATGGCGGCCGCGTTTTGATGACGGGCGAAATGGCGACATGCAAGAAAGAACGCCCATGTATTTAGATTGAAGTGCGCGTTAAGAAACCCCCGTTCGGGAAATGTTCGGGAAAAGTTCGGGAAATGCGGATTCCCCAAATGTGAGGGATGCCTCTTAATCACGTCGTGCGTCTGGCGCGTGAAACTCCAGGGTTTAACTTTTTTTTCAGCAGGTATTGCAATGAACAGCGTGCATCGTTTATCCGGTGTTCCGCAGATAATTTCGCTATGCCGGGGTTATTCCCGCGTTGTTTTTCACTAGAATGTTGCTATTTGCGCGGCTCATTTGGCAAAGACGACATGAAGCATGCGTCGTTACTACGCTCACATTCGTTCCTTAAAAAATGAATGCGCTTTCTGCCCTTTATCGATATGGCTCGTCGCTGAATTCTCCACCTGCCCCTTATTACCGGAGTTCGCTCGCCGCTCACTGCACGTTATATTTAACGATGCTGCAGTTCGGGTCATCAACGCTACATAAAGGAAGGTGATAATGGTGCTGAGAAATATATACGCAAGGCAACTTCGAACGTCATTATACGGCATGGCGTCGATTTCGTTTCCGCGCGATCAATTTGCCCTCAATCATCGCTGATCACCAGAGGCTATATGATGAAACTGCGATTCACATGAACATTTTGTTCGGAAGCCTCTCGCAGATGGGAGGCGCGATATTACGGACTAGTAAAGAAAGCGCAAGAATTTTCACGAACTGCAATTCTAATGACCTGAATTTGGTATAGTTGTTCGTTACTCGAAAAAAAAAAACTTGGAAGGCGTTTGAGCTTCGCCTTCAAGAATGGAACGCGATAGCGTAATCGGGGCGCGTTCGCGTCGCCTTCTCATTCGATTGCCACGCTTCTCTTCTATATGCGGACAACATTGTCTCAACCGTTCCTCGACGAAAATTACGTCTGCGCGTCAGGAGGGGGAGGGGCACGGGTTTGCGACCGCCCCACACCCCACCCGAATATTATTGCCTGCCCCCCCCCCCCCCCAAAGCAACCGCAGTCAAAGTACAAAACAACAGTTCCTGCCTTAATTCCCGCATAATTTCCCCGTTCACCGATTTGCCTCACTCTTGACATCTCGGCAACAACACTGCAGTACTAGGATCACGCTATGGCTTTTGCGTGTCCAACAAAAGAACTACAGCTACCTCGACCACCTTAACAACCTCTGGAGTTGCACCTCCTACCCGGGAACTGGCTGGCTGATACTGTAGTCGAAACTAGGTCACCGGTGTGCGGTAGTAATTGCCGTCGGTTCAAGGTCAAAATGGTATTTCTTCTGACGTAGTTAAAAAAGAATACTCGAAGTATATCAGCCCACCCATGGAACAGATAGCGTTAAAGTCATGAAGAAGAATAATGCTTTATTTCACATAAAGAAAGTATACAAAATGACAGAGTCTACATATGATCTGCAGCCGATATTACTAGTTGAGGATCCATTAAAAACGTGATATGCTGTCTCAGTACAGCGTTAATGAGAGAGTACAATGTTAATAATTGCAGCATCATTGTGACACGTTGGCAATGTTAGCAGTAGTTTTCGAGCACAATATTATTATGGTGACTGGCAGTTCCCGGAATGGAGGAGTCTCTTGAGTGATTGGGCAATATTTGGCACATATTTAATCAGGGTAATTTTCGCGCCAACAAAAGATATTTTTCTATTGCCGTAAACATATTGGACTATCGAGGGTTGAGATTTAGTTGGTCGGCCTGTCGAGTGTTACATTCGAGTTTTAATAAAACTGATGAGGGACAGGGTGCGTTCTTTTGAGTTATCTTGTGAGCTAATGTTGTGCTTATATATTACCTAGAGATGTCAGGAGAATGTCATGGGAGGTTTATTACTTTAGGAACCACAGAAATTGAACTCAGTACTGGACTAAACAAAGCACACTCAATGGGCTTTAGGAAAACATGCAGAGGCAGTTACGATGCATGCACATATGCAAGGACTGATCTGAACACTCCGAGATTTTCTCTCAGTGAAGTGTGCCACCGATTCGTTTATCCTATTGTTACATATCGTCATCACCGTCAACATTATATGGACTGTGTTCAAGTTAGTTACTGCAGAATGAAGATATCTTCATGCGAACATAATGACCGAAGCCTTATGTCACGTGATATCACTGTTTTTTTTTTTTTTTTGCACTGATCCGACTTCACGTGCACTTTACAGTAATACGTCCGCTAATGAACTAAGTGGCAATGCTTTGATGCAGAATTCCATCGACAGTGCAATCAGCTGGACTGCATTTCTTATCGTGGTTCATGAACAGTGATGTGCCGTCACTTTCGAAATATCTGAGTAACACGCGGAGCATATCATTCTGTCTCTAAGCACCGGAATGCGAGCGTCTGGGAGCCATTCGCTTTCTTATCTGAAATATTATCGAATTTGTACTAATATGCCACAAAATAGCGCGCTAGTCTTTTAGTATGGTGTGGGATCACAATTTTCTGGAACATTTATGTACGAGTGGTGCCGTAAGGTTTGTTCGAGATCTCGACGGAAGGTGGCGGAACACCATGGGCTGAATTCTTGATCGATGACATTATGAGACATCATGATTCTTTTGTGGCATATGGCAGACGCGTGGTGCTCCATTGGAGCAATCGGCGTCCTGCTGATGTGCTCGAGATAGGTTCCTTCCCCCGCCCTCCTTGTTTCGTTCATTTCTTTAAAACCACTTTCGCAACTAATGCATGTGCACTGACAGTAATGGATCTGTCAAGGTCAAAGGAGAAAATTAGGTCACTGTCTTTGCCAATTCTTGTCATCTGAATGTTTAACTGAATGTTTCTTTGGCGGCTTGGTTGTTCATGATAATTTCAAAACACATCATGAGTCAGAGCCTCATCAAAGTCGTTTTACTAGAACATCGACGAGAAGTGCAGGCCGGATGCTGCAGCAGTGAAACGATACGAGTTAGGACAGCCATCAACACAACCAGTGCTTAGGAATACCCAGCCCTGCCGATAGCGGTATCTATGTAAAGCCATCACATGCATATGACACAAAAACATGCTGCTGGATACAACGGGGAGTATGTTGGTCGTAATTCATATACGCTTGGGCTAATCGCGTGGGTAGCCTGAATTGACTGATATGAATTCCGAGTGAGTATGGTATTCACTTATATGACTTCGCCAGCTTTGAAATACGAATCTTGCTTGAATGGGCGTGTGTTTGTCCCTGTAATTCGCTCTCTGTGCTTGAAAGAGGTTTCTTCTCGCTACACGTATTCAATGATGGAACTTTTACTGTGTCTACGCACAAATCTGAACGATCAACCACATCCTTTCTTTCATCTTGATGCTTCGTTACGTTAGTATGCTTCTTTTAGTTATTTTCTACGTTGCACTTACCTTGATTACCAGATCCTTGACGTATGGTCTAATAACTGTCGTTATTATCTCGAACGAGAATAAAATGTGACGTCTACACGTGACCGGCAATATATTGCAGAATGAATATTGTAAGATGGACACCAAAAAATGTTGACGATTATGTACCAATGAAGAAGACGAGGCATGAATGTCACGCTCACAGCATACTTCAAACATCCACCAGAGAACGTGCAGAACAAATTTACATGAGACTTAGAATAAGCCATAAAAGCCCTCCTTTCTTTAGGTCTTCTGGCCAGCCATAGAAGTTTGTCGCAGTGCTAAATACTTTTCCGATATCTGCTTTGTCGGGATGCGCACACAAAATCCAGCCAGCTGACTTTCTGGAATAAGATGAAAAAAAAAAAAAAAGACAAGCGTACGCACGTGTAATGGTTTGCGGAGTCTCCAACGTCGGGAGGTCATCTGCGAGGATACAGTCGTTAACCTTCAAACGATGCAAAGAGCAATCGGGACAACGATGGCGTGAAGGAAGTACAACCGCACGTATATAAACACCGCTTTCGTGTCTACGACGACACTCCCGGAGAACGAAAATTATGCGAGGCGTAGCTAGGAAGCAGCCACCCATTCCTGTTTCGCTTAATGAACAAAACGGAGAGCGGTAGGGAAGAGCCAGTTTGGGGTGGCGCTTCTTCTTATTATTCCCTTTTTTTTCTGACGCGGCGTTTCCTGGTCACTTGCGGTACGTTCACTTTGCGTGCGCGAAATATCATCACTGGTTCTTTCACGTTGCATTTGTTATTATATTCTGCCTTTATATTGCCCACTCTATTTGCCTTTTCGTGACACTGTCAGTGTGATTCCTTTGATAAGTTTCATATTTGGTTTATTTGAGATTGTCTCATAAGCTGCAGCTTCAAAAGTATTAGGGAATGTATTTGTAGCGAGTAACAGAGCGCGTGTTGCTTACTCAGGTGGGGTAGCACGGTGGCACATGTGGACTATGTATATCTATGTGTACCTACACCAGGCCCGTAGCCAGGGGGGGGGGGGCCTTGCCCCCCCCCCCCCTCCCCCGAAATTTTGATGAAGTACGTGTTTAGACCAAAATTAAATAATAAAAATAGCTGTTTTTCTCAAATAGTAAGGGTTTTCAGCAAGTTCGCCCCCCCCCCTCCCCCGAAAAAAATTCCTTGCTACGGGCCTCATCTACACTATGTACATGTAATGCGCACATGTGGAGTTGTCTCAGGCAAACTATGGGCAGCAGAAAGTAATAGTATAGTTTCGAAATTATTATAGTAGTTTACTTTTACTACAATCACCGCGCCAAAAGGGAAGGCGTGCAAAATTTCGTCACATTGCTCCAACTTTTAGCCCCCGCTCTGTAGCAATGTGCAATATCGCTAAGCACAACTCGCACCTATAGGATTGTTTGCACATGTTGACTATAGAAAAGGAGCACGCATTGGTAGACGGACGAAGAGAGGCGTCTTTGTACTGTCAGTACAGCGCTCCTCCCGTCCTCTTTCTTCGGCCGTGTTCCTAGTAACGCTCGTTTTCTATTATTAGTATGATACAGATCTAAAGATGATGAAGCAGCGTGCAAGGAAGCCCTTCACTTACGACCTGACGACTTGCCAATCAGTCTTCGGTGTAGCTCTGAACACGGCCAGCGCATCGACGACTGATCAGGTCCGCTTCGCTCGGCTACGAATACGGAGCACTTCCCGAAGTCACCCCTCCTCTTTGATCGAATGGTGAAGCTACGGCTTTTCGTGGCCAGACTTCTTTCGCCTTCCTGCTATGCAGGGTTGCCACTGACTTTCGAGTAAATGTCGCCAAACGACGAGCAAGAAGTCGCCAATAGTCGCCATTTTTTTTACAAATTTCGCCAAAAAAGTAGCCATTCTAGATATGTGCGGCATACCCAGTAATAAAAATTTCCACTCACGTATAGCCCCGTAGAACACAGTACCATCCAAGACCCTTAAATTATATTGACGTTTCTCGATGCCAGTCGTATCGCCCGCTTCACCATGGGAGTGCATGGTGTTGCTTCTCCGACTAGCCGCAAGATGTGCGTGGTGGCGCAAGGGTGAATGAACGAAACGCTCATGATATCCTTCCATCCCTGTCCTCTCGTTTCAAAGCTAAAAGTGTGGTATAAACCTTCGGCGAAAACCGTGAAAGCATCATTTGTAGGCAGCTTTACGTACCCTTATATGAATTAAAAGGATTAAAAGGTTTATTGAAGGTAACACGACAGAATTCTTACCGGAACCGATCATTAGTGAGTCTTACACCTTTTCAGTGTGAACTAATATGATACCAGGACATCACCGACCCTTTCTTATAGTTACTTATATCTACACGCGTCAGTCCGACGCGTTATTGCTGTATAACAATGTAAAATGTTATATAGCAATTGTTTTTATTGCACACGCTCACCGAGAACAGTGAAAAATGCCTCAATAAATAATTTTTATTCCAGAAATAGCCGCGTATCCGCCTCTCTTCGCTATTCCAAAACAGTCTTTGCGAGCTGAACTGGGGGTACTGCAACAGTGAACAAGTCGCCAAGCTATTCACAGCAGTTGGAGCTTTAGTGGAACAAATGGTCGGAACACGCGGCCAACCCGTCGTCTTGCCCCTTCAGATGTGAAACTTCAGATAAGCTTAAAGCACCTAAAGCCATAAACCTATAGTCAATCACTGCCCCCTCGCGGTTTGCAAGGCAGTCAGCTGACTTACATCTTGCTAGAATGTCGCCGGGGGACGTTCCAGTACCTCATGCATCTTGATGGCATCCCAAACTAAGGATCCCACTCACTGATCTTATTTTCACAGAACATCAAATAAACGTTTTATTATCTCTCTAGATGAATTGAGGAGGTACACACGAGTTACAGGACGGATATACCGAATGACGCGTTATGTGCACATTCTACTCGTGGGTCTAAAACCAAGAAAAATACTGAGAATGTTGCCGCTCATTCGTTGGGAAGACACTGAGCTTAGGATTCAAAACTCGGTGGAGACCTAAGCCGAAAATCGCCAAAAATTCGCCATGTCGCCATTCATAATTTTAGGTCGCCACGGGCCTCTCAAATTCTCCAATTTGGCGAAAAATAGCCGCCATTGGCAACCCTGTTGCTATGCATGCGTGTGAGCGGCAGCAAATGGAACCTATACGCAATCGTCTTATCGCTGAAGCTCAGCGCGTCATCCACTGTTCTTTAACTCGGCAATCACCTTTAAAAACGAAGGATTTTGGTGCCCCATAAAAAGAAAATGCAATTCGGAACCTACACGCGGGCGCACTTGCTCTATATCTCTCTTTGACATTATCAATTCCTTATTGCGCAAGTTCAAATGTGGTTTCTCCAAAGAGAGTTTAGTCCCGTCCTCAGGAGACGACAGGTTCTGTCGTATGCTCGTCGCCCGTCGCTGCCGCTCTCCGATAACATGCGCAAGTAGGATTTCTTGAAATCCTTATGTAGCTGCACAATACGTAAGGTATGAAGAACATGCAGAGGCACCATAGTTTAGCATTTTAGTCGTTCCTAGAGTCGTCCAAAAAATTCACAATATCCCATTGCCCCATTGCAGCCTTAGTGTTCGAATACGCGCTGCTAGATCCACTTATAATGCTTCAAAGCAGCCTCCGGCCCGAGATAATCGCGCAGAATTTCTTCCACATTCACAAAATTCATGTCTGTCTCTAAATGTCGCACAAGTTGACGTCGTCTTGATCAGCCCGAAGAACTTGGTGCCAGCCTTTAGTTTACAAAAGGAGAATAAAACCAACTATTTATGTCCTATATAGAGGAACCTCTGCGTACGGCTTCATTATGGGACCGCTCGCCGCAGCGATTTCGGGTACCACCACTGCTGTCTCCACCTCCTGTCCACATCCATGATTCCCATCTGTGATGGCCTTTTCTCGCAAGGACGCTCAATTGACGGCGGCGCCTTTCTACCCAAGAGAAGTTATCCCCTTCGATGACTTCTTCATATAAGCTCCTGTCCGAATAGGGCGCTAAAGACCACAAGGTGCGCACTGCTACCGGCCCGTCTAATAGGCACAAATGACTCGTATCAGCAAAGTTGTCCTCATCCCCAAATGTTTATACTGTTAATCTTCCCTGAACATACTCTGCTACACTGATTGTATATGCGGGCCACTTGGTACATAGACTGTTTCACGCTCTGCTGCTCTGTCTGACGAAGCTTGTTGATATTTCGGGCTCATCCGCCCTGTGACAATGCCATCTGGGCCTTCTGAAGACGAGTTAGCAGCGGATGGTATCCACTTGGCATTAAAAATGGCACTTGTTATTCGCCCCAAGTGCATTCTTCTCCCCTGCGTTTACTACCGCATCACCGTTCGCTACTCTGCACGGGTCGTCTTACAGTCGTCATGCATAGGTGGTGTAGGTTGCGGAACCTCCACCACCTATAGTTCTCTTACCACTATCATGTCACATGCCTGCTTGACATTGTCCTGCTTTCCTTGATCATCACGTAAACTGACTACTGAACTTATCAAACACGTGCACTCGCACGCCCGGAACATCGGCCTTCATCCCATCCTACATGACAATTTATTTATTTATTTATTTATTTATTTATTTATTTATTTATTTATTTATTTATTTATTTATTTATTTATTTATTTATTTATTTATTTATTTATTTATTGATATACTCTCAATGCCATTTGCGGCGTTACAGAGAGGAGAGGTGTTGACAAGTTAGAAATGGCAGTCTTGAATGACTGCATGATCAGGTTGCTGGCGATGGAGGCAGGAAGGTGGTTCCATTCGGATGAAGTCTTCGGCACGTAGGAGTGGAAGTACATGTTGGTATGGCAGAATGGCACATGAACGTTGAAGTTATGGTCGGTGCGAGTTGAAACGTAAGAAGGTGGCGAGAACAATGTGCGTTTTATTTCAGGATTCATGAAAAAAAATTTGTGGAAGAGGCATAGGTGGGCCTGCTTCCTCCTGTTAGAAAGGGTAGGAAGGTCTAGAGAAGTTTTTATTGATGAGATAATTAGTAATTAGCGACAGTGAAACGAGCTGAGCAATTTCGGATGGCTACTAGTGCATTAACAAGTAAACAAGAATGAGGATCCCAGATTGATGAGGCGTATTCGAGGTTAGATCTGGCTAGTGTTTTGTAAAGGAGAAGTTTTAATGAAACAGGCGCTAATGAAAAGTTACGGCGCAAGAAGCCGAGAGTGGGGTTCGCATTGCTAACCACATAATTGATATGACTGTTCTATGTTAAATTGTTATCTTTCTTAACACCTCGATATTTGTAAGTATTGACAGATGACAAGCTGAAAATTAGTAATTGAATAAACAGGGTTAGTGCAGTTAGTACTTCCTCGGGATATCATCATTATTTTACACTTGTTAATTATTCAGTTTCATTGACGGAGAGTGAGCACCAAGAGGTAATGTTGTCAAGATCAGATTGAAGTAGCGATGAATCATGCGGGTTAGTTATTATGCGGTAGATGACACAATCATCGGCAAATAGGCTGATTGTTGATGTAATGCTGGATGGAAGATGATTAATATAAATTAGAAAGAGTAAGGATCCAAGGACAGAACCTTGCGGCACACCAGATGTTACGGAGCAATTGCGCGAGTTACGATCGTTAGCTGTTACATGTTGGGTTCTGTTAGACAACAAGCATTCAATCCATCGTAATATGTTTGAGTCAATATTTAGCATGCTTACTTTTAGTAGGAGTAAACGGTGAGAAACGCTGTCAAAAGCTTTTGAAAATCAAGGAAAATACAATCGATAATGGAGCCAGTGTCAGATGCGGTAATAAGTCGTTAGAAGTAATTGGGTTTCGCATGAGTAGTGTTTCCTAAACCATGCTGACTGTTGTGAAAGAAGTTATTTTCTTCTAGAAATATAATTAGTCAAGATTAGATGATGTGTTCGAGAAGCTTACATGGAATACTAGTCAAAGTAATGGGCCTGTAATTAGAAGGATTAGATGAGTCACCTGGTTCAGGCACAGGAACCACCTTCCCCGCCTTCCAGTCACTGGGCAATGAAGCAGTTTGCAATGACTGTGAAAAGAGCTGTGAAAAAATGACTGAGCAATAAAAGGCAGTTTGTTTGAGAAATTGTGGAGCGATTCCATCTATGCCAGGTGCTGACGCTTCCATCTTAAGTATGAGGTGAAAACGTCCCTATTGATCAATGATGATTGATTCCATTCGGGGATATCCAGGATCGGCTTGAATTGGTAAATGATTGGAGTTGTCAGCAGAAAATGCGTTTTTAAATACGTCTTGCAAAGCTTCACAGCACCCTGTTACTTGCAATCGCCAAACCAAGTTTGTCACAAAGATGGATGTTCTTATTTTTCGGACCATTTACAATACAGAAACACTTACGAGGGTTAGACTGTAGAAGAGAAGGAAGTGTATCGCTAAAGAAACCATGTTTAGCAACTGCATAAGCTTTTTTGTATTCTAATGTTGCGCTGTGATAAGCCGCCCATCTCTCCGTAGTATCAGATGATGAAGCGCTGCTGCAAAGTCGCTTTTTTTATTACGTAAGCGAAGAATTGCTAATGTGAACCACGGAGAGCGGAACGCCGTTCGAACAGTTCGCAAAGGAACATAGCAATCTGTAAGTGAATTAAAACTTATTTTTGAACGATACCCAGTTCTCCTCCACAGTGAGGAGAACTGGGTATCAGCAGCGCATGCAATGTATTTTTCAGTGAAAACTTCTAACTCGGTACATATGGATGCATAACGAGCTTTCGCATAATGTTTTATAACTTTGGTTGCGTGCATAGGACGCTGTGGTTGCATTGCGCAGGTGAAGTGTACAATGCGATGGTCACCGAGTCCAGGTAGGTAATGAATCGATGAAATGACCGAAGGATTAGTTGGGAAAACCAAGTCGAGTTTATTGGAAGAAAATGCTGTGATGCGCGTGGGTCCATGGATTACTTGGGTTAAATTGAAGTTCTTGCATATATTTGAAAAGCGATTACCTTCTGCGTGAAAGACGGCTAGCCGTTCCAACCCGCCTGCTCCAAGTAACTTCTGAGAAATTAAAATCGCTCGTGACAAATATTTGAGAATTTGGGGTGTCTGCGAGAAAGTGCGTGCAAACAGTCATGGAAGTTTTCGCAAAAGTCTGAGGAGCAGTGAGGCGGACGGTAGCAAGCACGCAAAATCACTTCTTTATACGCAAAGCGAACGCATGCGCGTACAAGTTCTAGTGGCGAACATGTAGGAACAATATGAGACGAAAATTCATCTGATATCACGATGAGAACACCGCCCCCTGTTCTTGTTATTCGATCAGATCTCTAAAACTTGTAGGCGTTTTTGCGATGTAAAACCTCATTGTCGCGAATTTTACTTGACAACCGTGTTTCTGTTAACACTACTATGTCTGCAGAACAGTCATCAAGTATAGAAGATATTTCATCACGTTTACTTAGCACACCTCTAATATTTGTAAACAAGACTGAAAGTGGTTCAAGCGTTGCGGCACGGTTAGTAGGTTAGGATTGCTAGGAAGAGAGAAGAACACTGGTAGGAACATTGGGACCTGAAGGCAAAAGTGAAGAAGCAAATTCACGGGTAAGTTTACAAACGAAGTCGGTCTGACTGCAGTAAACGAAGCATTTTTTGTTAATAAATAACTTGTTGTAACGCGCTGCAAATTGTTCACCAGTCGACTTTCCGTACTAGTACAATTTTCTACGTGTGTTGTTCGCTTAAGCTGACAACGGTACCTTTTAATTTGGCCTTGTTTGCCATAATGTTTTCCATAATCTGGAAAGGGGAAATCTTTACAATTACAGTACGGCACTTCTTATTTGCGTACGAACCAAGCCTGTGCGCACGTGAAATGCCATCGGCCGGTGGTTGGAGACCTAGAGTGGACACAATCTCGCGAACCTTATCTTCGGACTGCGATCATGTTTCGACTGCAGCATCTGGTATTCCGAAAAATATAAGGTTTCCTCGCCGTGACCTATCGTCGAAATCATCTATCCGTGACCTATCCTCAGATTCTCCGAGACTCTTGCCTCCCGACACGGCATGTCGATATACGCTCTTCATTGCTAGTCCTCAGTTTCGTCAATTTATGCAAAGCCATCAATAGGTGTGCTGCTAATGGGTGCCTCCTGCAAATTTTTTTAATATTGGCTTCTCTCTTCAAACTGGTAAGACATGAGTATCTACAGTATTTAACGTGTGTCATTTTCCTGCTTTTGGTGAGTGAGAAATACTACTTTCTTGTCGCTCATTTTGTTATCTGATGCGTCATTTTTTTGTAAGATATGTGTATCTCTTGCGGACCTACAGTTGCAGACGCCTTCGCCAGACGTATAAAACGCCGTTTGTTTCTGGCCCTTTTTCTTGCGTATCATTTCAAATATTAAATAGATACTACTACTACTACTAACTACGCTGCTGCTACTACTACTACTACTACTACTACTACTACTACTACTACTACTACTACTACTACTACTACTACTACTACTACTACAACTACTGCTACTACTACTACTACTACTACTACTGCTACTACTACACTACTACTACTACTACTACTACTACTACTACTACTACTACTACTACTACTACTGCTACTACTACTACTACTACTGCTGCTACTACTACTGCTGCTACTACTGCTACTACTACTAGAACTCCCTTCGCCAAATTATTCTTCCCTTGCAAAGGCATTGTAGGCACTGGACGTAGTTTACGCTCCCAAGCATGCCACCTAAAGCTGAGACGTAATTGTATTCGCCTTGTAGTTACCCCCTTTCGAGTGGTGTATCCTTCGCTCGCAAGCGTATAGTACGCTTAGTGAGCCACATTTCAATGACACGCGCTCATGACTAGGCGGACTCGGATCACGCGATTGCATACCGCGATCGATTATCGCGAGAGGGCGCGAAATCTTAAAGCAATGAGCTCGTGTTTTTCATTACCAACAAATAAAGCGAGGCCGGCACAGCCTTCCAAATGCCCGCGCTTCCGGGGAAAGTGAATTAAACGCTGGGTTAACCATAACTGCCTCGTTTGTCTGTGTACACGCTCAGGCACAACACCGAAGGAGAACTGCGCCACGGAACGCAGTGTCTTTTCTCATTTGTTTGTTTTTTTTTATGCAGAGAAACACTGCAACAGCGAGCTAGGCGAGAGGATGGAGTTTTACCGGGGACAAGCTCGTGGCTGCGCGGCAGTCGATAAATGCGCCGGTGATGTGGAGCATAGTGGAGCGGAGTCGCGAGTGATCGTCGGCAACGATAAGCAACCAGCGCTTCGGGGTACTTAGCTGTTCGCGTGTATACAGCGCAGGAACGTGAGCGGCCCTAATAAACCAGGAACGGCCTAGAATGAAGGCCAGAAGAGGAGAGTCCGGGCTGTGTTTATTTATAAAGAAGAAAAACGGAGACTGCGGCTGCTGCTGCTGACCGCGAAAGATATAAAAGGATAGGAGGAGCGCAGCCGGAGAGATCTCGCTGCCTCCGGGCGACTGAAAGTGAGAGTGTACCGGAATGGTGGCCCGTGAGAGGGTCTAGAAAGAATAAAAAACGTGCGGTAAACAAGTGCGGCCTCTCGGCAAAGCCAGCAAACAAACAAGCAAGCAAGTAAACAGCCGCATGCAGAAAGTGCAGGCACGCGCTGTGCCACTTTCTTTCGTGCAGCGCAGGAGCTCTCGTAGGGATCACGGCCCTTGCGTCCTCGGTTTGTTTTACGCGGTTATAGTTAATCCGCTGGCGCTATCTCGGCATTAGCGCAGAAGGACGCCACACAAACATGCGCGCTAGCGTCTAGAAAAGTAGAAATTGACGTGGCAAGTGTCTTGAACAGCCCGAGGTATTTGAACATACTGGAGGATAAGTATATTAAAAGCACCAATGTGTATACGTATCTCGGGCTGGGCAGAACGAATGTTTTGCCTAACACTCCCAGGGTTAGTTGATCAACACATAAATGTTGGTTTAGTCATGATTCGGTTTTATGTTGTTTTTGTTTTGTTTTTTGCTAAGAATGTTTACGTGTGCCTCGCCACATGTTGAGGTGTACAGCATTGAAGCATCGTGCTTTGAAGAAAAAAACGTTCACAGAAAAAAAAGGACATACAGAGATTGATGACTGAGTGTTTTTTTTTTTTTTTCACTTGCACTGCTTCTTCCATATTATGGCTCACCAACTATAGCCCCTCAGTTTCTTATTACTACTACTAATAATAATATCTGGGGTTTAACGTCCCAAAACCACGATATGATTATGAGAGACGCCGTAGTGGATTGCTCCGGAAATTTCGACCACCTGGGGCTCTTTAACGTGCACCTAAATCTAAGTACACGGGCCTCAAACATTCTCGCTTCCATCGAAAATGCAGCCGCCGCCGTCGGGATTCGATCCTGCGACATTAGGGTCAGCAGTCGAGCGCCATAACCAGTAGACCACCGTGGCGGGGCTTTCTAATTATTAGACTGACTTACATGAACGCTTCCTAGGTTCTATTTTACGTGTTTTTCTCGTGGCTTTGGTTTTCACAAGTTATATTATCTCTGAAAAGCAGTAGCCGGCGCTATATACAGGCGCTAACATCTCTTAAGCAAGATATAATAAAAAATCCAAAAAACGGCAGGAAGTGGAAGATGGAAGCTGCGATGAAAAAATCCGTAAACAGGGGTGGGTGCTCGAGCTGACGTTTCGACAAGTGGACTTGTCTTCTTTTTTCTGACCCTTTTAAAGGGTCAGTGAGTTCCAGCCTTGAAGAAGTCAAGTCCACATGTCGAAACGTCGGCTCGCGCACCCACCCCCTTTTTACGGATTTTTTCATACAATAAAAAAGCACTTATCGAGGGTTACCCGTGTTGTCTACTCACGCACCTATTGATTTGCAGATTACCAGTCGATCGTATATAAGGTCCAAGTTTTCTGTTTGAGTATTCACCGGGCTCTGGCCATCGTGCTTCGTTTTTGGAAGGTTCGAACGTATGTACACTATATTGGCGCCTTGCTGACCGTTCTGTGGACATTTACTGAAGCAAAGGTATGGGATTGGGCTATAGTTCGCATTCCATATTTAAAAGGGTCAGCGAAAAAAAAAATCCGACACATTTGGACAAAGAAGTGACAAGAACTATCGCTGGTCGTTCTTTGTCACCGTGTACGATTTTTTTTAGCTGAAACTTTAACTGAGAACTTTCTTTTCATATGTGTTAGCGTAACTTCAGTTATTTATTTATAGAGCAGTGTCAATGAACTTATTAGCATCACTGCAACGTTCGAGTGCCCAGCCGTGCTTTGCTCTCATGCATTACTCTCACTCTCCTTGGAATGCGCGCTCTGACGGGGTCATCCTAGGTTACCGTGTTGTTGGAAGGGCACAAAAGATTTCTTTGACGTGGTCACATGGTCAGAGCGTCAACTAACTGCGCAATGTTCTCTTCCCCATACTTCGTTTATAAAAGGCTTCCTTCGCGGATATCGCGCGGCAAATTTCGCGTGGCACTAAGATCGTTTGAGCATCTGCGGTTCAGTCCGTCCAGTGTTGCGGCCACGCATAAAGTTAGCGAGTCCTGAATGCACCGGTTTAATGTATAATCTGACACGTTTCTGAAGACCCTGACACACACTGAGTGTACCGTCGTGCAGCACGATTTCACATTCATAAGAGTCTTCTATGCGTGAGAAAGGCCTCGATGCCCTGAACTACGAGTCTTGGGATCACGCTGAGAAGGTAGTGGTATCCAGATACCGATGGAGGAACTGAGGTAGCTTCCTAGTACATGTGCGCAAATGAATCGTGTGAACTGGAGAAGTACACTCCTGTGCTTTGTTTTGGCATATTTTACGTCTACAGCATTCGATGCTACACAACATACGCGACACAGAGCCCGTGAACTGACGACAAGCTGCCGATCCATCACATTATTTGTCGGCATTGTCCGTAACCTGTACCACGAGAAAACGACGGTCAAGATAGGCGTGTACTGTGACCACGATGCTCGATTTTATGCCCGCGGCCCATTATCTTGTCCACCTCATTGGATGTCGCTTGAGAGCCCATTTTGCCAGTGTGCTCAGATAAAAGTGTAAAGATGATAACACGGAGATAAGCGCCCGCACTGAGCCTACTCCAGAGCCCTTTCGACTTCTCCTTATCTCGGACCGCCACCCGCACGAGCTGCAGCAATGTTACACTACCGACAGAGAATGCCAGCTTTTCCCCGTTGGCGGCGTGCCGGAAATCTCCCGCCGGGTACACCAGCGCGGACAATTTCACTGCGCGCGGTTGGCCGCCGCCGCACTGCAGTGCTCTGGGCTGTGCTCAGGACGTCCTCATTGAATTCAACCTGAAAGAGTAGTTCACCCTTTCTGCCGAGGAGAGGGGAATATACTCAGCAGTATAGTATAGTATAGTATAAAATAGTACAGTATGGTATAGTATAGTAGTGCAGTATAGAGAGCACTGGCTGCGGTCGAGCCTGCCACCAAAGAACCACGGTGGCCATCTCCTAGATCTGCCAGCCGCCCCCACGTAGGGCGCCAAATATGGGCTCAGGGCCATTGGTTCGCCGGCGCCCTCAGAGAGGACACGGAGGCAACGGAAGCACTATCGTTTCTACCTTTACTCCATGAAGGAAAGGCCACGACTCCAGCTTTCTCACACCTGCTAGAGCCATGCGCCACGGGATGTTCGTCCTTTCGTTCTGTGGCAGGCTGGGCCGCAGCCATGTGCTCCGTACATCGTTTAACACGTCGGGATTGATCAGTTCACTTTCGATCCTGGATTGCCCAGACATCTGTTTTCGCTCGTGGTGTACAACAAATGCTTTCTTTTTCTTCTTCTGTTGTCTTATACGATGGTGCAGCGGTATACGACTCAAAGTACGTCCGTATCCTCGAGCACCAGTGGAAACGAAATTGGTTCGCGTTTGACATGGAGCCGCGCTCACTTGTTGCTTTATATTACGGCCGGGACGCATCCAGGGTGTGGCACGCGTGCCTCTCCCTATATCTGCGCCTGCCATAGAGTACGTATTATAAAACGACCTTCGACAACAGCCACTTGCATACGCATCACTTGACGGTGAAAGGTGCGACCGCTCTGGAAAAACAAAAAAGAAGATGGGAGCCCATCCCCTATCGAGAAAATGGGGCCGAGCGAAGCTTGTTGTGTTGCGTGCTTGACGTATCTAATTTATTTATTTATTTATTAGATGCGAAGTATCTTAAGGCGGAGCTCAATCCGGTGGTGGTGGTGTGCGGCGTGACCACCCTTACTGCGCATGCGCATACCCTCTCCACGCACCTCCTCTCCACTCATTCTCTCCCCTCTCCACTTTCCCTCTCCACTCTTCCTCTGAAACGCGGGCTAGACTTGCCGAAATTCTCTCCTGCGCAACGCCGCGATGAGCTCGAGCGCATGCGCGTCCCCTCCCCTTCTCTCTCCTCTTCTACGCTGCCCCCCTCTCGCCCGCCTGTCGACCGCGTTCCCCGCTCGCCCTGCGAGAATTAACGGCCAGGCTAGATGGAAGATACGACGCGCGTAGCGTCCCTCTTCGCGTTCCCTCATAACTTTTTCCTTCCTCCATGCCGGGAATTGTACCTTCACCCACGTACTTACCAGCGCAGCACTTGTGCTGCTACAAGCAACAACGACGATTATTTCTTTCATACCCAGGCAACAATGAAATGTGACAACGTTAAATTACAAGTGACCTCTGTGAAATATCAGATTGTCTCGTCAGAAACGGCTGATCGCCGACGAGCCCACTATTGAGGGAGCATGATTTACTGGAAAACGGCGCACACAAATGCGCATGTCACTGATGTACCTTCGAGGGCCGCATTTCTGAACTGCAGTCACTGTCGCCGCGTTTTTGTCGCGTACAATGACGCCGCCGCCACCGAAGTCTCTAACTCTTAACAGGCTTCGCTTGAAAAAATTCTGGCCACACCACTGGTCACACCGGATCATGGTAAGCTACCACGTCCCGTTTGGTTCTGTTGAAAGCCGTTGTGAGTAGGGGTGTACATGGAATGACTCCCCTGGAATACGCAGCGAGTGCTATCCCGCCATCTTCGTTTCAGTGCAGTCTACCTGGAATGTGTTATGCGAGTTCGACAGGCTTGTTAATATTCCGCCATGATTACAGCAACTTAATGGGTCCTCACAGGCTGCCACTTGTGCCGAAACTGCCAGCTACACGCCAACTTATAGGCGTAATTTCGCACTCCCTGAAATACGAGCAGGTCGCGAAAGTGAGGGAGCGGGCTCCCGATTTCGCCTGAAGCAAAACAGCCGGGGAAGAATTCGGATGGCATAGATGCCAAGCTGGAAAGGTTATATCGTTCATTACTCTACAGGCTGGGAGGGAAGAAACAAAACCGTAATAGAATGTTGATGAAGAGAGGGAAAGAAGAAAAGGAGCGACGCAGAAATGCACGTACGCTGTAGGGAGCTCGCGTGCGTAAAAGCTCTCGGATGTACGCGCGTGCGCGCATGCGCCGCCCACTCAAAATCGACCGCCGCACGGGGCCATGCGCTCTTCCTTAAATAACGCCGAAGTGCCTCCCTCGCAACCTCGTGCGCGGGCGAACGGCGATGTTAGTGTTTAATGGTATGTACATTCAGCGATTCGCTGCCGAAAGTCAACGGCACTCTCGCGCGGCGCCGTTTGCATTCGGAAAGTCGAAGTTGAGTGCTCGAAATGCATTCGCTCGGTTCATTCGGAGCGTGGTGTTCCGATTCGAAGCGAGCTGAAAATACACCCACCTTCGAGCCAGAAGCTCGAACTCGATGGAGATAACGACAGAAACTCAATCGACCAGTCGTTTCTTCGATTGACGTGGGAGGAGCGGAGCATTTTGGTTGGGGCAGCCATTCGATGACTGCAGTGGGCTTCGTAGAGTTACAAACGGAGTGGCAGCACTGCAATCGGCCTATGTATAGGATCTGCCACTGGGAGTGGATACAGACACGTCTGGTACGCAAGAAAAACGGGGGAAAATAGAAAACAAACACGCTAAATATTAGCTGGTGAAATGAAAATTAAGGCCTCCAAATTGGCGAATAGAACAAGAACATCGGAACAAGAACACCGAGGCTTTATGTGGAACAATATACGTTTACGTAATGTTCTTTCTTTTAATATTTTCCTGCGGGATCTGTATATACAGATAACGAGCGTCTTATATTTAAGTCATAGCTTAAATGTCGCATCAGTGTGGCCACCTTCATTGGGAACGGCGCTGAAAGTAAGAAGTACGGAAATAGTCAGCCCTACCGCGGCATTGCGCTGCCGACTCCGTGCATTCACACCCGCTCACCGCTTTGAGCCCACTTAAGCTCCAAACGTCCCCGCGTAGATGCCTCAAATTAGCCTTCCGCTGACATTTACCTTTCATAATAATTGTTGGGGTTTAACGTCCCAAAACCACGATATGATTATGAATTGCAACATTCCTGGAAACACAGTTGTCGATGAAGCGGCACGACAAGCACATCGTAAAGATGTTACTATTTCTTTACCAATTTCGAAAAAATAATTGCGTGGTCTTATAAAGGCTACAACTTTCAGAATGAGCAAAACTGCTTGTTTTGACCAAAGTACAAAGAGCTGTGATTTATATCACATCGATCCATTCATTGAATTCAAAATTACGCTAGCATTAGATAGAAGTATGGAAACTCTTATTCACCGTTTGAGGCTAGGCACCGCATACACAAAACATTTTTTGCACAGAATTGGTAGAGCTGAAACTCCCGAATGCGAATGTGGATTTATAGATGAAGACGTATGTCACCTTCTCATAGACTGTCCACATCATGACACGCCGCGACGCCGTCTTAAATCGGAACTGTTGGCATTAGACCACAGACCGTTTAGCATGAGGAAACTTCTGGGCCCGTGGCCAACTGGAGTTTTACAGACGCACGCTTTAAAAGCGTTAACACGTTTCTTACAAGACAGCGGCATTGCTGACAAGTACTAAGAAATAACGAACTTTCATTTGTATAACACATGTCGTACTTATGACACCCATCATATGTGTGTGCTGAAGTGAATAACGTATCGACTGTTATGTACACACGAGCGAATACATCTTCTTAAAGACCAGACGTGTGCTCTGCTGTTTTGTGCCGGTCGGACCAAATATTAACGACAGACATTATCAGAGACTTCATTCGCTGACTTTGGAACATTTCTTTATCATTTTGTTCTGATATGTGCCTATAAGTGTGTTTTTGCATATGTGTGCCCGAGTGTTCTATTTTACATGAACTGCCTTGTATGTTTTACTTTAAGATATGTGTTCAAGTTTCACTCAAGGGCTAAGGAGTAGCCCGCGCCAGAATTGTGCGCCAACATCTCCTTATATATCATATCAATAAAAAAAAAAATGAGAGACGCCGTAATGGAGGGCGCCGTAAATTTCGACCACCTGGGGTTCTTTAACGTGCACCTAAATCTAAGTACACGGGCCTCAAACATTTTCGCCTCCATCGAAAATGCTGCCGCCGCGGCCGGCATTCGATCCCGCCATTTCTCTATGGTCCCGTGACCTTCGGATCGGATGTCGAGCGTCATAGCCACTAGACCACCAGTGGCGGGACACGCCATAAAATGGACTTACTATTTACAGTGCTATGTTGGGCAGCAAGTTGTACAAATACAAGCAGGAACATTAAACCTGCGGCGACGAACCTCCTTACTACTGTCCATGGAGCCGAATGAATCAGCAACTGCAAAGATATGTTATAGCGAAAAGCCTGTGTGCAAGTTCTGGTTAGATTGCTGGTTTTGTCGGTACATATAAATATTATTAGGGGTCCAACTTAAGATAAACATGTGAATCGAAAATGCTTTAAGGTCGCTTCATATCTTTTAGACCAACATCTCTTATTTTAAGATAATACACCGAATGTTCTTGTGGAGGCTGCGAAAAAATCATGTCATCACAAGAAGAGACGCGATGAAGCGAAAGAAATAGCTTAACGGCTTAACCACTAGACTACCGTGGCGGGTGACATTTACCTTTGTGATTGTGTAGCGTCGGCATAAAGGTAGCACGTGATAATACTTTGCGCAGGATGGCAATAGAGGCAGTTTGCGCATATAGCCCACTTTTACAACAGCTAATTTATTTTTACGGAATTGAATTGAATATATGCGTTTTTTTGCGTTACAAGGCCCTTTATTATTCGGAATACACTCCCACGGCTTAGATGATGCAGCGGATGGCAGTTCACGTAACTGTTAAACGTATGTTTTCGCTGTGGAAGTGCTGAGTCATCAGCGTGGCCTTTCCTTTTTTTTTTTTAATATTGTACGTTTGACAAAATTTATGGCCCTTTGTGGGAAAAACAAAAGACAACAACCCTAGGCTGTATATTCATACGAACACACAAAGACCGCAGCTAAAACTGATTTTCTTCTTGACTGGAGCATACCTTGGGCCGAATTCAGAAAACTCTTTCGTAAGCACGTGTTTGCATTGTTCGGCCGGCTTCACTAATATGTTCCCCGCATCGTGATTAGCTGAAATATTTTCTTACGAACATTTTCAGCGTAATACATTTCTATTATTTTTGTATAATTACAGGCTGATGTTGTATTATAAGGAGTTTATTAAGCATGGTACCAATACCATAATTAGTCTTGCTAAGCTAAACGTAAACCCAAGTGTTCGACTGACCAGGCACAAAGAAATGTGGACTGTACCCACCCCTAGAACTGTTCATGATGAACAATCATTGTCCTACAGGCTGCCTTCCCTACTAAACTTCGTACTAAAAGTACGAAGATTTTGATCTTTCGTCTAATCTAAACTGTCACATTAAACGCTTCGCCCATCGTATTCATTTTTTGGAATAATATATCTCTCGGAATTTTGGCCATTCTTATGACTGATTCTTGCTTTTCATGTTCATGCCACTTCATGACTATACATGTGAACTATTCTCTCTATTTTCAGTGCTTTGTACCATAATTTTTGTATTACTTGACGCCATGTTAAACTTGTAAAGTGTATTCTGTATTTTGCATGCATGATTGTCCGCCATCCTGCTGCATTGCCAACTTGTAACGGGCTCGGGACCTCGTCAAGCTCTCGAGCTTTTAGTCCTGTACTCCTCCTATTGAAAGGAAATAAATTGTTTTATTGATTGATTGATTGATTGATTGATTGATTGATTGATTGATTGATTGATTGATTGATTGATTGATTGATTGATTGATTGATTGATTGATTGATTGATTGATTGATTGATTGATTACAGACACTGATCCAGAAGTGTACGAATGTTTTCTAATGAGAAGTTCTCGGCATTTTACAAGCTTGTCCATACACTTGAACAACTAAGACGCCTATTTCAGGGCCTAATTTTATCGCAGGCTATTGTAGAGAGTATAATTGTTTGAATAAAGCCAGGCATGTTCGCTGACTGCCACAATTTGTGCGGCGCGCGCTATCCCCGGTCGAATATTCTCGGATGCCCGGAGTACTAATCAACTTTATTATCCGTCTTCTTTTTTTTCTGTAACGCCGTTGTTAACGCTCCCTTTCAACGATGAATTATTGGGGCCGCCTTAAGTGTGAATCGTGTTTCGACACCGAATATTAGCGGGTGCGAACGACATTGAGGCAGAAACGACTTTCGAAGTTCTTAAACATCGACCTTCGTTTTATTCATGAGCATTAACTTGTGGAGTGCCTCGTCGTAGCATGCGATTTCCTTAAGATATGATTCCAGACTTAGAAATGAAACCCCTTCCAACTGAGGTTATGTCGCTTAAGTCGCCCCGAGCAAGATCCCGAGTGATGAAACAGGAGTTAAACAGACACGAACTATAGGGACTCCATTTCAGTCGTTTCGCAATTTCGTCATCATGCTGCAAGTCGTCTCGTCGCAGGAAACTTTCGAGAGCTTAACTAATGCCGTTGCAAAACTTTAATCATTGTTGCTCTGTCGGCACGAACTGTAGGAAGATCAAAAAGCCCGCATAAATGCAGTGCGAAGAAGACTGCAAAGGCATATTTTGTAATGAACCAGTAGGGGCCAGCAACCAATTATTATGAAGTGATATTATATAAAATTTATGTGTTCATCATCTATGAGATGCAAATTTCATAAGCGTCGACGTTTCCCGGGCGGGGCAGACGATGACGTTCATTTGTGCTCTCGACAAATCGGTTAAATTAAACACAACTTAACATCATCGAATCTGAATACGAACATTGTCTGACATTTTATATTGACCCAATTGCAATTGACACCACTCGTTCATTCGACGGACAACTTACCGTTATTATAACAGCACACGCATTATCCTATTCCATCTTTAAATGTTCAGAGGAACAGCCGGAAACATTTCTAAGAGATTCCCGACTTCTTCAAAATACGTATTGCCTCTGAAAATTCAATCTCAATATCAGTATGTCTGTTCATTGTTGTTTAATAATACCCGAAGTCTTTAAAGCAGTGTTCGAGCCTTTTTTCCCCGATTAGCTCAAGTTAGGTGTTCTTAGTAGTACAGTGTATCCAAGGCGTCGTCGACGGCACTCGACAGTCTTCTTGTGATAGGGCTCGGGCTCTGGGGTTCCACCGATACGGGCGTTGGGTTCAAGCGCAGCTTTAACGAGACGGCGTCTCGCTGAACGACTTGTGACAGAGAGAGAGAGAGAGAGAAATGTTAAGTGAAATGCAGGGAGGTTAACCAGAAGTTTTTCGGTTTGCTACCCTGCACTGGAGAAGGGGTAAGAGGGGATAGAAAGGTAAGGAAGGAAAAAAACAGCAACAAAAAATAAAGAAAAAAAAGCACACACGCTCAAACACGGGAGCATCATAGTCGTTTAGTGAGGTTGGTTGAGCGGAGCAACTTCAGAAGCGCCTTCGTCGCTTTCTGGTTGGAAGCTAGAACGTTCCGGCACTCCAAAATTGATTGTTCAGAAAGCGGCTGGTCGTCGAGGCGTGCTAGCGTTGCTGAGAGCTGTTGTCTTTGGGAGCTGTAGTGAGTACAATGACGCAGGACGTGCGCAATGTTTTCCTCGCTGCCACAGTGAGCACAGGCAGCAGTATCTGCCATTTCGATTCGGTAAGCAAATTCCACCCAGACTATCCCGATCCGAAACAACAGTCCTCTGCCGCCCGTGGTTTGGAGTATCTTTCACGAACAGCTTTGCTTACCGAGTAGTGACAGGAAACGTGTAAAACACGCAAAGGTAGACGGAAAGGATGTAAACAGGACGACCGCTGACATTGCTCTTCCGTTGTTGACTGAAGGCACAGCGCCCCTTCCTGTCGACGCGATTTCTCGTGTGCACGTCTGTCTCGCTGATTTACCGGTTTCAAACAGATGTGCCAAGCGGCACCTTCAACCGAAACAAAGGACGCGAGATTAGCGCATCATGCGCGTGTGTATTGGAGCACAGCGCAACACCGCTGCAATTCTGCGGTGAAATCCCTCCCTCTCTCGCCTTTTAAGATATAGCCAATGTGTATACTATAAATAAAATCCCGTCGCACTTGCTTGTCACTGAGTGTTACAGACGTGAACTCAGTACTGGGCGAGCGATGCGGGCGTGTCGCATATAGATATCAAACGTTGCGGAGACTGTTACTGTATATGAGAAATTAGGTGGCTGCGTGTTGCAGAGATTGGAGCGCAATACAACCCGCATGGAAGCTCAATGTTCTGCCATCACCGCTGAGGTAAAATTGTCCTGTCGGTTCAATGACCTCTACAACATAGAAGTTTTTTTTCATTTGCTAGTGTACTGTGAAAGTAAACTGCGGAGAAAGTAAAAAGAGAAATCTTGGATGGGTCGGAGGTCGTGGAGCTACGGACACGTCGGGTGCAAAGCAGCGTCCTTGCGAAATGTCCATCCGGAGTACGTTCACCACGACAAACTCGCGAGGAGAGATGCATTTTATACCGAAACAAAGAAAAAAACCAAAACTAAAGAGCGACAAACTGACATTACGTCTTTCCGAAAACGACGCAGGTCCGAGGAGGCCGAGGAAGAGCGCGGCTCCGCGGCATGACCTCAAGATTGGGTGACACCCCTACAACACGTCGAGGATCTCGGAGGCGTTTCAAAGTATGATTCCCGTGACACCATCAACAGGAGCACGCGTCGTCCACTTCCGTTCTCGTTAGATGCTTCAGCAAAAAATAAAACGACACAACTTAGCCAATATTGTTTCAACTGACTCGCGAGCACTTCGCAAGCGTGTTATATTAATGCAATGTATGTATGTATGTATGTATGTATGTATGTATGTATGTATGTATGTATGTATGTATGTATGTATGTATGTATGTATGTATGTAGGTAGGTAGGTAGGTAGGTAGGTAGGTAGGTAGGTAGGTAGGTAGGTAGGTAGGTAGGTAGGTACGGATGTATGTATGTATGTATGTATGTATGTATGTATGTATGTATGTATGTATGTATGCAGGTATGTATGTATGTATACTATTCTTTGGTAACAATTAAGCTTAGTCGAAATGAAGTAACGCTGCAGTTGCCCCTTTAATCAGGGACGTTTATGGAACGCATGCTCTGCGTGGCATCATTTTTACCACTCGCAAATTTCATCACAATTTACCGCAATGTGTACGAGCCTCTAGCACAACGTGCTGCTCACGTTTCTAAAATTTATTTATACCTTACAAACCGCGAAATTGCACGCCCAAGCCCCTAAATACGAAATCCGAGGTTGCGGGGTTGATTGAACAACTGTAGAGCCATTGCGTGTTTCCCCGTGCGTGATGAAATCCGCGGATGCCGTCAAGGGAAACGCTGTCGACAGCTTAACAGTTATCGCGTCGCAGCCAGCTTCCCGTACACCCTGTGTTACGCAGTGTTCCTCATTGCTCAAGTTCCTCACGAGGCTCTTTCAGTGGAGCTTTTATAACTCACAGATTTCAGTGGCGGCAACGTACTCGAAAAACCCGGCGCCGGCGAGTGTACGGAAATGCGGTCCTCGAGGTTGCGCTGGCACCATGCGTATTTGTGTGCGCCGTTTTTCAGCCATTGATGCTCTCTCGATCGTGAGATTGTTGGCGATCAGCCGTTTCTAATGTGGAAATGTGATGTGATGTTTATAATGCTGAAATGCGATGCCTCGTGCCTGCTCGCGCTTCTTGTGACAGCGCAACGCATGCCTCCCGCGCACGGGCACGAGAAAGTGGGTTGACCTGCGAGGCTTGGGAAAAGAAGAAGACGTGCGTCGGTCGAATTTGATGTATTACTTATTATTGACATTTCTACTCTTACTTTTTTAAAAACCATTCTACATTCTTCGAAGAAAATTTTAAGTTTCAACTACGTATTCTTGGCCCATCCCCCATAGTGGGTACAGTGTCATGGAACAGAAGGCAAACAAACAAACAACAAACAAACGAAGGGACACTTCGTGTGTGGAACGCTCTAGCGGTCTCTTGGATTTTGCATCTAGTTTTCCGGGCACAAGTTCGCCCATAATAAACAAGTTTCCCTGTGTTGAGCAGCGTCGGCGTCGTCGTAACCGGAACAGCGAACGAGGACGAAAGAAAGCGAATGCGGATCGCAGTGGAGAAGGAAAGACGGCGATAGCAAGGAGAGCGCGAGGAGGAAGGAACGGCAGTGACGAGACGACAGGTTCCGCGGCAGCCACCCGTGGCGCCCCAGTGGTGCGCGCAGTCGTGCTGTCGCCGATGACGTCATCACTAAGGTATGCGGCGAGGGCGTCCACCGATGCCATATATGGATATACAGCGATGCATGAACGGAGGCCTGTCTGCGGCGGCCGTTGTGGAACGCGCCCACGCGCTGCCTTCCGCGGTCTCCCGGTCAGCGAGGTAGTCGCGCCTCAACTTATCGCAAAATGAAAACGCCTAACAGCTGCGCTCAGAAATCGCATTAGGCAGTACCGTAATCGTCGGTGATTTTTTTTTTCATTTTTCTGCAACGTTTTCTCATCGAATCCAAGAAAGGCGAACTCCATATGGAATTCCCAAAAGAGTTCTCATGTCGTACATAAGCATCCATATTACAAATTGCCACATGAAGGACGGCAATGCGTATATTTTCTTTAGAAAGAAGCGCCTGTAATTAGGAGACAGATGCAGTCAATCTCACATATTGAGGGGTTCTTTTTTTTGATAATGCAAGGATTAACAAAGATACTACGACATATAAAAGAACACAGGCATAAATTTGAAGCACGTAAACGCGAGCGTCATACAGATAATAAATTAGGTTTCCTACAGTTCTGCACACACGCACAAACATAAGAGATAAAAAGCGAGATCAATGTACTCCACATTCTACAATGAGTAGCAGCCCAAATATACACCGAGCTCCCAACACATTACACACATGACATGAAGTATCATACAAGCCGGCGCAGAGATAAGAGCGGTACATGGCATATGTAATGATACAAGCAGGGAGATAAGAGTGAAAAAAGGTCTCTTTATCAAACAAAGCGCGAAAGAAGATCAATCAGTGTACATACATGCATGTGACGCAATTTACTAGCGCACATGAGCCCAAATAACAAAAGAACACTTTTAGAGTCGTTAGCAAGCTCAACTCGAACGCTCCGCAGCGTGTCCTGAAACGGTTTGATTGATGGCAGCGCCGCGTAGCTTTGGGTTCTGTTTCCGAGATGTTACCAATGCGTGCCGACTTACTATCCAAGCATACCGAGGTATTGTCTCGGCAGCAGCGCCCAGCGCTTCGCGGCTGCCATAGGTCAAACCAGTCCAGGCCACACTGCGATGCGTTAAAGTTAAGCTTGCTAATGACTGTACATGGAACTTGGCAGCCCACGTTCATCTTTAAGTTAAACCCATTTATTTACGTCATTATAATTACATAAGGTCAATATGCACACTCTATGCGTACGTTCTGAAATTTTCTGGAAATGCTAGCAACCACATCTTCATGCTAAATAAGCTTCTACGTGATCGCTAAAAGGGCTTCTCGTTTCCATTTAGACTCGGGGACAGGAGACATGAATAGGAAACGTATTTGCCTTTAATAATAAAATTATTTGCATGTTGGATATCCATTAGCTTTCGAGCTGAAATTACAAACGGAAACGCTTTTTAAAATCTGGCAAAAAGAAATCAATAATAAAACTCGCGAAGTTTCAAGTATTCAGGGTGAGGGCTTCGTGCAACAGACATCAGTGGAAGGAAAATTTCCTGTCGGCCCGAATTTAGCGCGGCCGGATCTTCGAATGAAACCTCATGGCGGGCTTTTCAGAGACATTCGCAGTTGAAGAAGAATCGATCCACTTCCTCCGATCCAGTTTCAGGCGACACAGTCGAGTGCCGGATGACAGCTTCACTTTTCCACGAATATTCGTCCACCTTGGAGGATTTCGCCGAACATATTTTTCGCTGCGCATTGACGCTACATTGTTTTGAAGGAGGCAGCTGATCGAGAGGACCGCGTTGCCGAGGACAATCGTGCATGGAAAACAAACAAAGTGTAAGAAGCACCGTTTTTTTTTTTTTTTTTTTTTACGCCGAATCCTAAGTGAACTGCAAGCGTCACACTTGCTGTACTAGCTCTACGGCAGGAATCTCTAGCACGTGGCCCATGGGACGCAAGCGGTCGCGGATGTTCCATATTGCTAGCGAACACGCACTAAGGTCTCTTTCTATGCCGTTCTTTGTGCGTGTCCGCTAGCAATGTGGAAGCATACAATCAATACCAACTAGCCCAGCTTAATGCATTAACGAGTCGCGGATCTTTCACTAACGGCCCACCCACTCACTCAACTTTACCATATTTGAAAGAACGCCTCTCCCATATCTCGTATATGGGTCATATCTGGAGTGGTTTTGACGTCAGATTTCGAGAAACATGATCGATACTGATCTCCAAAATAACTAAAATTCTGAGATAGAGTTTTAGTGACCGCATGGGGTGCCTCAGGAAATAATAAAAAAATGCTTTAACTCAATCCCGCCCCTGTAGCTTACCCGAACAAAGCGTTATTAATCGCAATAGGCGAGAGAATAATTCGAATACGATTCAGCAAAGTCACAAAAGTTTATTCCTTGTGAAGCCGCGGCCCGCTCTTAGCAAAGGAGCATCTTAAGCGAAGGCTTCCTTGTAAACCTGTGTATAAGAGTGGTATGGTCAAGATGCAATAAAACTATACCCCCATCTCTATGCTTAACAAAGAGTGTTCAATAAAGAGCAGGGATACAACGTATCTGAAAGACGTGCAAAACATAGAAATGCGTTAGCCTGGCGAAGGGAACGCGACCGCCTTCGCTGTTTCATCGGTGTCAGCAAAAAGAAGCTGGTTGAATTTTTTAGATGTGAAGCGCCTTATGGCGGAGTTCAATCCGGTGGAGGTGGTGTGCGGCGTGACCACCCTTACTGCGCATGCGCAAACCTTCTCCCCACACCTCCTCTCCCATTCTCCACTTTCCCTGTCTACACCCCCTTTCCCTTCTCCACATTGCCTCTCCACTCGCCCTCTCCACTTTCCCTCTGCTCTCGACTTTCCCTCTCCACTCTCCACTCCCCCCTCTGAAACGCGGGCGCAACATGCCGAAACGCTGCTTCGCATCGCCTCATGGTCCCCTTTAGATGGTGTGAGTTTTTTTATAGTTACAATCCTCTGGGCACAAATAATTCGCTCGTGCAAAGCAAAGCGCGGGTGCGCAAAGTGTGTCGTAAGACGACCCGGCACAGAACGACTTTTGGGAAAATTAAATCGCCAAATTAGACATTCAGATAGACCGAGAAGCACGGGATGGGTGCTGTACCTATGTGTTTCTCGACTTATGTGTATGTATAATTCTGGCTCCATTTTTTTCAAATGCTATGCATCATCTCGCCTAATATCGTGTTTTCTTAAAAACCGGCTCTTCTAGCAGCGGTGACAATACCGTACCGACTACCCCAAGATATTACCACTCCGCGATGGCATACCACGATCTGAAAACGTTTTAGCTGCGCGAGTTGCTTAATGCGTGCTGCAACATGATTACATAATAAGAGTGGCTGACGCAAATTTTGCGCAGTGAAATAGATACATGCCGACCACGACGGTACGGTATTGCCGCACAAACCTTTTTCGGTAAACCAGCGCTGCTAAAACTCGCTAATAAATAAGCGCTGCGTCACAGCATTGACTCTCCCCCCTCTCCTGCGTCCAAAGCATCGGGCTGTGCGTACACCGCATCGTGTTTCGTGTTTCGCATGATGTCGGACTCCGCTATTTCCACAGGATCGCATTGCAATCACGCTATCCACCCGACTCCCTCCATCTCTCTCTTGCAGATTGTGGTCTCAGGTGTACGTAAAACACATCCGGGGGTGAGCGTACAATCATCATGCGATGCTATTCGAGAAGTCGCTGCTGTGATCAACTGCTCGGCTCGCCGCGATGTGACGACGATGCTGACGGAGGAGAGGCGGCGTCGCGTTCTTGGCCCTCGCGCTCACGTTTCATCGCAGAATCGGTACTTCTTCTCGCATTAATTGCTTCACCGTTCCTGCGAAACTGGATATTTCTCGCTTTATTTTTTCATCAGTGGTGCGCCTGTCTTAATGACGTAGACTGGTAGCTGCATTTCTTTAAGTTTGAGGGATATTCTTGCGGGCTACTCGTATGACATCCACTCGCGCATCAAAGATGCGATTTAACGCGGAGGCCTTCTCAGTTTTTTTACTTGTGCGCGATATCAGAATCAGGGATTTGAACGCGCTCTGATGCAATGTTACAGAAACTTTTTTAAAGGCCACCGTGGAACGACCGTCTATATCCACAGCATCTGCGCACACACCAACGTAAACACACAAACACATGCACACATATACGCATGCCTCCTAATTCTCGTTTTTTCTTCCGCCGCACTTCCTTTCACGCCCCCAACTGCAATTCTGGAAATCAAAAGTAGCTGCTGTAACAGTAATCATATCATAGACGAGCTATGTCCAACGCAAAACGAAGACTTCTCTGGGCGTTCAACAGTTCGACTAACATTCGTCCGTCTGGATGAGCTAACTGTACTCTTTTTTGCTACCTCCTGCTTCTTCTTTGTCTACCAGCAAAATCTTATGAGACCTTACAATACGTGTCATGGGTTTCGATCGAATTGCTGTTTAATTCAATACAACGTCTATTGCAATTGTTCCGAATGCCACGCATTACTCCTGCAGTGGTATACCCTTTATCTGTTTCCGATTACATTGAACGCGTCACGGCCTCCCACATTAATACCAGGCTGATGGGCGCCGCAGGGCGTGACCCTATAATCGGCATGGAAAAATAATGAGCCAGGATTCGAGACAACGATGAGTCTTGATATCGCGCTCGTGGCCCAGGTTCTGTGTTTGCCGTTGCGGTATATATATGGGTGGTATGCCGCGGTAAGGGGCAGGTCGCGAGAAGGTCTCTTGTCTGAGAGCGCTTGCATTTCATTCCTAGGGCGCCGGGATGGTAAGGGCTAAAACACGGCCGCAATACATGCCGGGAAAGGCTCGATCACAAATCAGACAAGACTTATACACTGAACATCTTAACAACATGTTACTCGTTTGTGCTATTCGTGATTATATTAACGGTGCCTTCGTGCACGTCGGATTACATTTCCTTTTTCCTCCGAAGCATGCACGCCTATATGTATTACAGCGCTTGTACCTATACACATTCCTGGGACGCTGGGATGAGAGGCTTAAAACAAGTCTGCAATGTTTGGCGAACTATTAGTTATTGCTATGTCGTGCTATGTGATAATATTGAGGTGCACTATCCTGCACATCCATTACTTTTCCTTTTTCTTCACCCTGGCGGCGGGGTGCACTTAGCAAAGGTAACGCTTCGGTTACTTTCGTAACATCGTAAATACTTTTGTCTGCCAATTACGTCATAAACAGTAAGATCTTGATCTAGTTTTAACTCAGCACACGAGTCATTATTCCTTTCTCATAACACCCATGTAGGATTGTACGGAGTTTCGCGTCACAGCTCGACGGCGTAGTTATGCAACGCTTATTTCACATCGTATTACGACTTCGTTAATTTTGTATCGTTTATTTACAGAGTTCCCAACACATTCCACTCGCTAAATTCACTTCAGAAATTCGGACTTACCTATGGCCACATGGAGCGATGTTTAAGTTAGGAGGGAGCATTGTGGAATGCGATTGAAGCCTATATATAGTGTAAAGCCCAACACGTAATCAAAACACCAGAGCGCGGTAAGATTTAGTTTTCGAACCTACTCTTGAGCCAGCTGAACTGCGCCCACCAAGATCGCGTTGATTAAAAACTACCGGGCACCAAGTGGCGAAGTCTAGACAAATCTCATTTATTGCGTGATCTTGACGCAAGAAGTCACGTTTTGGGCCGACACTGCTGGCTTCACAGAGCGTTCGCTTGGTAAGGCTGGTTGCGTGACGTAATGCTCCCTCCCAAGTATTTCCTGCTCCATGTATGGACAAATCTACGTAGCTTAGCGTGTTGGCACGCCACCTAAGAGCGATAGCAGGAAGCTACGGCACATTTGAAAAACTCGCTATCATTGCGCGAGCAACCGCTACGAAAATTTACAGATGAACTTACGAAGAATGTCAAAGTCTTCTGCGGCACCAGTAACATCTGGAAAAGGTAAGCTCTAAGCGTGAGCCTACCGTTCGCATCATCAAGCTTGTGGTCCAGCGCAACGCATAACACAAAAAATAAATCTCATAATGTGTTTTGTTTCTACGCCGACAGGTAACACGACAATTAGCAACACACACACACACACACACACACACACACACACACACACACACACACACACACACACACACCACACACACACACACACACACACACACACACACACACACACACACACACACACACACACACACACACACACACACACACACACACACACACACACACACACACACACACACACACACACACACACACACACACACACACACACACCACACACACACACACACACACACACACACACACACACACACACACACACACACACACACACACACACACACACACACACACACACACCACACACACACACACACACACACACACACACACACACACACACACACACACACACACACACACACACACACACACACACACACACACACCACACACACACACACACACACACAACACACACACACACACACACACACACACACACACACACACACACACAACACACACACACACACACACACACACACACACAACACACACACACACACACACACACACACACACACACACACACACACACACACACACACACACACACCACACACACACACACACACACACACACACACACACACACACACACACACACACACGCAAGATGTTGGTATAACAAACAAGATGTTATACTGCATGAGGTCTAATAAAGATTGATGAAACGGTCAATGTTTGCCTTGTGTTTTGTTTTTTCAATTTTCACCGTTGTTTTGTTCATATTCGTCAGACACAACCGAATCGATCCAACGGGCAATTAAGCCAAGGAAGGCATCGGGGACGTTATTTGTATTTTTTTCATTAACAGTGCAGTAATTACGACGTGAATCGAAATGAATTAGAGTAGACGAAAAAAAAAACATATTTTCCGACGGTGTGACCCGAACCCGCAACCTTCGAATTATTTGGCTGTGTCTGATAGAAAGGAGCGTGCCACTCGAACTATTCTCCTTCTTTCGTGTTCGATTTCGCACACATAGAGCCTATGAGAGAGAGAGAGGAAGGCAGGGAGGTTAACTAGACGCTAGTATCCGGTATGCTACCCTGCACTAGGTTGGAGAAATAGGAGATTAGGAAAGAAAGTAGAGGAAGAGCTATTTAAAAATAAATAGAAGGAAACACAGACACACGGAGACACACACACCGGATAGCTTTCAAATTGGAGTAGTTTCGCAACTAGTATGATTGAGGAGCTCTGCTTACGTCTGTACAACGTATGCTCCCTCTCCTTAAGAAATACCTCATTTATCAATGGCCTTTATTGAAATAAAATGAAGTGAAATTAAATGTCCTCTTACAGAGAGCTCGTCGCATCTATCTATACGATGCGTGCGCTGGGTTCTGACATCTGCTTAATTTGACGTGGGGATGTTTTTGAGCGTTACACCATAAAATCTCATTATAAAGCTATTCCTAATACGTGAATAGCGCCGCATCACTGAATTATTCAACCCGTCAGCTCAGAGAAAAAAAAAAAGCTTATCGTATTCGAAAGCTTGAAAAGGATACTGCACTGCCACGCAGCCCTGGCTTCGCTCACTGCAGGACAACGTGCGCCAAAACACGCACACGACTGTCGAAATATTCCGTCGAAATCCGTAAGGAATATATATGTGGAGTTTTGAATGGCAAAACCACGATATGATTATGAGGCACGTCATAAATAGTGAGGGCTCCACAAATTTCGACCATCAGGTCTTTATTAGCGTGCACTGACATCGCACAGTTCACGGGCCTCTAGAGCCCTTCACCTCCATCGAAAGGCGACCGGGATTGAACCCACGACCTTCGGGTCAGCAGCCGAGCACCGTAACCGCTGTACCACCACGGAATAAATCCGGGTATCGAGCTATTTCGTACTGTATCGAACGAGCGAAACTTGCCGACGTATACACGCAGAGGAACTCCCATTCTGGCGAGCTGTACCGAACTATAGGATAAACTGAATTCGGCTTCGCTGCCGCCGATGTCCCAAGGTCGCTTGCACGCAGCAGACGGAACGTTAAAGTGAGATGTCATCACAGTGACACACAGTTGCACCAGCGTCGCCGACGTCCTTCTCCTACGGCCATAGGCGTGCGCAGGGTTCCCCATCAGGGGGGGGGGGGGGCAAAGGTTCATCGCAACACTCCCCCCCCCACGCTACTAAGTCAATGTATGGAGCAGATTTTGCGCCCCCCCCCCCTCTTAGGTGACTAGAAGGGTCAGTGTACGGTGGATATTTTGCGCCCCCCTCTTAGGTGAGTAGTGGGGGGGCCGCCCCCCCTCCCCCCTGGGCGCACTCCTATGCCTATGGCGAGAGTGAGAAACAGCCAATGGGAAAAGGCTACAACACACCGCGTATACTAAGCGATGTCTTCTTTTAAGTAAGTGGAATATCTCGCGTGTCCTGGAGATGGCTCATCCTATACATGCCGGGCATTTCTACAAAGTGCGCAAGTAATATTTATAAAATGCAGTTTCCGGCGAATCAGGAACACTACTTAAAATGTGAACTCTGTGTGTGGCGGCGGAAGTTCGCAAAATATAAAACGACACAAACTGGCCTATTAAACAAAATTTAGAAAATTAACTAATCATTAATTACGTTACGGCAAATACTACAGTTAATGAATGTAGCAAAGCGTGTCCAACTTAACGAATTTTCATGTCGACACCGCTTACGACAAATTTATGTCCAAATGTGCGATGACATACGTGGACTGTACAGCTACATTTGTGCTTCAATTCACGAAACGGCCGTTTGTTACAGTCGTTAACTGGGGCAGTTAATTTCTACCGCAAGTATATGAGGGCTAAAGCAACGCGCGTTATGCCGAACGCAGAGATTGTGGGTCCGCGACCATATCCCTAACGTGTGCAAAATAATTAGAGCGTAATTCGACGCAGTCATATACAAGCACGTGTCTGTGTGTCTGCGTGCACACACGTGCCGAAGTTGGCCGCAGGTTTTGGGTGACGAAACGTCGTGTAATCCTATAGGTGTTATGGATGAACTAAGACTGACCGATGTGATAGTTAAAATTAGTTCATGTTGGCTATAGAGAGCCTGCTGCCGTCACGAGACGAGCCGAGCATGCGAGGGAGGGAGAGGAGAGGCTTGCTGCAGGCACGAGACGAGCCGAGCATGCGCAGTGGGGGTGTGGACGGCGACCGACGCCGCAGGTGCGACTAAGAAATGCTCCGCATTTAAAACGAAATGCATTAAAAGGAAGAGTAACCGGGCGTGCGCATAAAGCGCACTTTGTATGTGATCAATTATAGCACGAATGAACAACCCATTGTGAAACCGTCAAGCGTAAGCCCTGTCCGATTCGTAATCGAGCCATTCTCGTTATGCAATTTTCGGACACGTATTTTTAACCCTGCCCGTCCTAGCGGCCTGTGACTGAGGATAAATGCAAGCGCTGTCGGGCAAGACGCCTTCGCGACTATCATCCCGGCATTATCAACCACATACCGCAACGACAGACAACCTGGGCGCAGGCGTGAACGCTGTGCGCATCCTCGGCTTGTATAGGAGCTACCGTCTTTCAAGCCATTCCTGGCCACGCCGCTTGACTCGGCGCCCGTTGGCTTGGCGATAGTGCGTGCTATACAGACGCGTTCAATGTCATTCGAAACAAAGTTTATGCCCTGGCAGAACTAATGCGTGGAATTTACAAGCACTTTATTGAAGGCGACAGATGGTCGATGGAAAACGACTACCGCTACTATGATTATGTAAGGTTTCGATGATAGATCCAGAAGAGAAATAACAAAACAGGAAAAGTGATAGCCAGGCAAGACAGATGATTGAATGTCGTTATTCACGCTTTATTTTCGCTCGTTCTGCAAAAGAGAATAGAAATCGAATCATTCTTGGAAATCGGTGAACGGCGGCCCTCTGTTTCTGTTTACGGCCACCTGAACGGAAGTGATCATTGACTCTGCAGAGTTTTGTTGGTGCTTGATGACGGAAGAACAGTGAAATGACGTTGCGTGATTGTGGTTCATTTCTGGGCCAACAACCGAAAATACGATCTTTTTTTAAAAGAAACGACTCGCAGCGGAAATTCTTAATTTAATTGAGCCGAACGATTGGGGCAGCGAGCGCTGTTCCGAACACAATCACGCAATGTGATTTCGGTTTTATCCTGTCACCGTGAAACAACAATATTTGTCGAGTTAGCTGCATTGAGGAACGTCCTTGCTGAATATGGTTGTATTAACAGCGTCCAGCGAAGAAGACACACAGATTTAGACAGCACGGGAAGCGATCTTATCCTACCAAGTCACCAAGCCAGCCGTTTTAATGAATATTATACTATACGTGTACATACGTACCCAAACATGGTGTCAGGACGCAGCGGACACTTTACATTGCTTAAACATGGGCCCTCATCTGAAATTTTCTAACACGTTTAAATGTAGATAGATAGATAGATAGATAGATAGATAGATAGATAGATAGATAGATAGATAGATAGATAGATAGATAGATAGATAGATAGATAGATAGATAGATAGATAGATAGATAGATAGATAGATAGATAGATAGAAGGCTTGACGTCATACGAGGAAATAAATACGGCATTCCGCTGTTGACAATAACATTGCGAAAGACGTCCTTCGCACATGTGCAGCTACGACGCACTGCTGACAAGAATTTGTTCTTGAGTGCACAGCGAAGCAGATTTACCTACGATAAGTAAGGCCCCAGCGACGCTGCTGATCCTGATATATATATATATATATATATATAGTTGAAGAATGAAGGAGCACACTTACCCAAATTGCATATTTTACTCATTTACGTTTCGGGCCGTGGCACGGCCTTCGTCAGAAAAAAAAAAAAAAAAATATATATATATATAATATATATATATATTATATATATATAGATATATATATATATATATATATATATATATATATATATATATATTATATTATATATACACGCGTTCTCGTCATTGTCTTCTATCAGTGAGGCACGCAAGACGACGTTCCCGGAAGCAGCCACGACGACGTGCCCACGTAATTCGGTCCGCCGGAACCAATTAGGCTCCCTGATTGATGGCGTGGTAAAAGCAATACAATACCTATAGATATGATAGATATACAGGCGCGGAGGACCGCGTGGAAGCCCGCTTATTGGCTCCTGGCGACGGGATCTGAGCGCCAGCGAGTACGCGGGCTCTCAAATCGAGCGTGGAGGCGCTCAGTCTTCGGCGATCCGGACATCGTCCAGTAATGAACGGTAATCCTGGCGCGCGCGCTTCGAAAGGGGGGTGAGGGATGGAGGGTGGATAGGATGCAGTTAACAAGGCTCCGGTGGCGACGTCCTGCGGGGCTGCGATGGATCGGCACAGCCTAGGAATGTCCTTGAGTTGTCCCGGCCAATCTTGGGAGAGGCATATGGAAGAGGGACGAATGGCGTTTCGAGGATTGAGCTGTTTTATACCAAAGCCCTTTACGCCTTCCAGTAGAACAGCGTGCAGTGCGGCACGGCCAATAAATAGAAGTGTTCTCATTAGGGGTCGCGTATTCAAAGCAAATGCAGTAAATAAAAAAGAAGTATGAAAGAAAAACCTTTCCAGCTCACTACAGTAAGCACACCGTGAGAACTCGGGGTGCGCTTCTTACCTCGTAATTTTCCTTATTATTTGATTTTTCGTATACGCAATGTCGTTTGGTCCAGCAGTGGGCATATAAGTATAACCTATACCTAACAGATAATGCGTAGTAAATCAGCCTTTTTGTTGTTTTTTGTTGTTCCTGTGCTGCCCTTTGCCGAACTGGTAGGGGGGCGGAACTTTGAGGGCTGATCCGGGACAGCCGGGATCGCCAAAACAAAAGCCTCCGAGATCAGAAGGCGTGGGGAGACCCTACCACAGCGTTTCGCGAGTTTCCTGCTAGGGCAAGGGCGCATGCGTCGTGGCATTCTGGGGTTCTTTGGTTGTCTGCGCAGCTGGATGTGCGCATGGTGTTGGCACTGTAATTTTTCGCCATTATTAACTCCTCAGTCATTTCCGCGACTTCAATGTCCATGCATATACATGCTTTTCACATTGCCTTTATTGTGTTCGCTGTACTGACAGAGTTCCCACTCCTCCCGTGTGTTGCACTTTGATAGTGTTACTATACTGATTTGTTGAAGCATGGCTTGCTTTGTTTCATGTCTTGCGCAACATGATTCGTGAGTGTATTATATGCAATTTTGTTACCTTTTGTTGGTATGACTTCTACTAAGGCCCCCTTATTCAATGTCCCATCGGGATCGATAAGGCACGTTAAATTAATAAGTAAAGTTTCTAGCCGAATAAGCAACTTTAATGGAACTTAGACGAACAGAGCGTTAGGCGAATTGGTAATCCATTGTGAAGGGCTTTTTACGCAAAAAAACAAGGGAAAAGAAAGGAAGAAAAACGAGACAAGCGCAGACTATCTTCTAGAAATTTTATTCTCCGGAACACATACCTACATATATAGCGCAAAGACACGTGGTGAAGATCAAAAGGTTGGCATTTAGATAATCAATTTCAAGTTTATGCAAGCTCACCGTCGTGGCAAAGGCGTCGGTGAGCTTGTATAAAAATGAAATTATGATATTCAGAAGGTGAGCACTCTTGCAGACCTGAAACAACAAGTGTGGAAACCATCTCCTTTATGCAATATGAACCGCTATGCAATATGATGGTCACGCATTGCCTTCGCCTTTTCCAAGCATTTAAATATTGGTTGCGTAACACAGGGTTGCCGTTGGTGGCTACTTTCGACCCCGTTTGGCCACGAAAATTTCAAGTTAGCTGCATCGCTTCTTTCTGGCTCCCTTGAACTTATATTTCGGCGCATTTAGTAGCCAATTTTCTCAACTATTTGCGGGAGCTGGTGAATACAAAGAGTAAAAAGACAGGGGCGTAGCCAAGGGGGAGGGGGGTGGGGGGTTCGAACCCCTCCCGAAATTTTTCAATTTTGCTTGCGTATATAGGCACGCACACATACAAACGCACGCACGAACATACATAAAGTATGGTTGAACCCCCCCCCCCCCACCCGAAAAAAAATTCTGGCTATGCCCCTGTAAAGAGAGAATGGTGCAAATAAGAGGGTAATGTAAGAGAATGGGACTTTGCATTTATTACTAATCAGATTACAGATTAGGCCGCTCGCTTACGAAAATGAGTGACAGTGAGTTTAAAAACAGTTGAGTGCTTGGAACATTCTTAAAGGGTTATCAAATCAAAGCAAATTATCAAGCAAAACTTATTGTCCGTTTGTGCGCTATCAACCGATGGAAAAAATTATCCAGTTACGGATATTATAAACTTGTAGCCCTGGTTGTTTTTTGTAAGATACAGAAAGCTAAGACAGAGTATGCCTAACAATTTACACCGTATATTTATTGGATATCACCTGCGGCACCTGGAATGGTGTTGCAGTGGGCGGGATCCAGATAGACTAATGAATTGCTTCCTTATCTTGTTTTTTTAATCTTTTCAGGTAATTGTTATCTTGGGAAGTGTCGAAAAAATAAGTATGATCAATGCGAACGCAGATGGGGCATCGTAAGAATGTGAAAAAAAAGAGAGAGAGAGAACGCAATTTAGACCTTGTCGTCATATAGGAAGCACGCGCACGGCTCCGTGATTAAGCCGGTCAATTAAATGGCAGACGCGATCGTTTCAGGACGACGAAGAGTGCTTTCAGAACGCCATTAACGTTGATTTATTATTGAGAGCTTTGACTACCGAGGCAAATATTGAAGGTCAAAGTTCTATGTTTTTTTCTTTATCAAGTTAATGCCTCAACACCGGAGAAAGGACAGTCACTGACGTCAGGTATATCACAACAAATTTTCTTGTATACGGGTGTTTGGTACCCTGCGGAGGTTTTGACACTTCTTAAGTGAAAAGGGTTTTACATATTTTGAAAGAAACGTAGCCCATCTTATGTATCTACGAAAAATAATACCTGTATGCTCCAGGAGGCGTCGTGAAAATATGTAAATGTAGTTTTTTGGGAACTTCACGGCCTCTGCGGTGTCCGTGCTTCATATATCAGTCTTTTCTGGCTTATTAAAGGGGTACTGACGGTTTTCGTGTGTCAATTGCATCAAGTTGAAAGGCCAAGCCCTCAAGAGCCTATAAAATGTACTGGTAAGTGTGGAGGCGCCAACCATAATTAATTGCAATAGTTCTTAAAGCATGGTTTAGGAAGTGCATGCGACGTTAAACAGCATGAACTGGACGAAGACGAAAGACACAAGTACGACAGGACCATTGCTGAACTACCAACTGAGCTTTATTCGAGTTGTTGAAAGCCAGTTTCGGTTCCTGCTGTACCCTGACGTCATGACGCAGACAGATAAATTACTTCACGGTGAAATACTTGCAAATGGGATTTTTTTAAAGTATGTCTGCACTGCGGAATGTGAAAACGACACAACCCAACCGCGCATCAGTCACGAAGATTTGAGCAGGATTTCAGAAAGCAAAACTAAGTTCACAAAGGCTCCAGATAGAGTTTAGGTAAGAAAAATAGGGCCACGTGTACTTGCATAAAGTCGATCACTTTGTGTTGCTTCTCAGGAGAACTTAGAAGAGTTATCTACTGCTGCTATGCTCAGCAGAGGTCAGAAGAATTATTTATTGCTTCTAATATTCATCACAAACACGGAAGAAGGATGTACCGCATGTAATACTCAGCAGAACTGAAAAGAATCATGTATTGCTTGTAATGCTCAGCAGACATCAGAAGAATTATGCATTGCTTGTATCACTCAGAATAACTAAGGAGAGTTATATATTGCTTATAATACTCAGCATAACTCTGAAGAGTTATGTATTGCTTGTAATACTCAGCAGTACTCAGAAGAATTGTGTATTGCTTGTAGTATTCAGCAGAGCTCCGAAGAACTATGCATTCCTTGTAACACTCAGCAGAACTCAGAACAGTTATGTATAGTCTATAGTATTCAGCAGAACTCAGAAGAATTATGTATTGCCGGTAATATTCATCCCAACACGGAAGAAGAGTGTATCGCATGTAATATCCAGCAAAGCTCCGGCGAATTATGTATTACTCGTAATACAAAGCAGATCCAAGAAGAAATTATGTATTGCTTGTAGCTCTCAGCAGAACTCAGTAGAATTATGCATTGCTGGTAATACTAAACAGAGATCAGAAGAATTATATATTGCTCATAGCACTCAACAGAACTCAGGAGAGTTATGTATTGTTTTGAATACTCAGCACGGCTCAGAAGAATTATGTATTGCTTCTAGTATTCATCAGAACACAGAAGAAGGATATCTTGCTCGCAATGCTCAGGATAACTCAGAAGAATTATGGCGGCACCGGGTAGATACTCCTTTTCACTTGGCAAATGAAACATAATATAGGAAAAAAAGAAGAGAGAAACACGGCACGAACCATGCCACGCAACGGAACACCGAATGCGGAAACATAAAACAATACAACGGCACGTGAGTCACAAAGATTCGAGCACGAGTACAGGTGCGGAAAATAACTGTAAGGTGTAATTTATTCAGCTGTCGCATTGGAGGCGCTGACTCATACGTGAAAGCTAAGAAAGTATGTTAAAAAAAATATCAATCAAATGCTGTCTTTTGCTCTGCCACTGTTCCCGCTTCGAGGAACAATGCTGACATAAATATAACGGCCTTTTTACTGGAGCGAAGGTTACCGTAACGTATTCAATTGGCTTCTGCTATACGCTATGAAGCAGCGCTGAAAACGACGGAACACACAGAGGCAGAAAGTACGCACAACATGCGAAGCTGTCTAACAACTGAATCTTATCACTAAAAACGCTCACATAAAGAAACATCCTAAAGAACAACCAACTATGGGCGTAGGGCTCTGTAGGTCATGTAACAAAATGCACTGAGCGTGTGGGTTTCACAATCAAACCAAACGATATCTGGCGCTGATACGCAATCGTCTCGCTTTTTCTTATTATTTTTTTTTATCCGGAAGGACTCTATTATTTCACGAATGCTTTTCTTGATGAACTTCGGTTCTTACGAAGCGCTAGTCTTTTCGCCCTTTTTACCTGCATGCCTCGCGCCGTTCTCCACACTGATTAAAAAGTGTGCGGCCATAAGAATTCGACGCCCAGCTTTCTATCTTTTACACTAAATTCGGGCGTTCTACGTGCCAAACACAATGATATGATAATGGGGCGTACGCCGTCGTGGAAGATTACGATTTAACGAGGAATCTGTCGGGGTTCTGTAACCTGCGCACAATGCGCGGTACACGGGCTTATTTGCATTTTACCACCGTGGCTGCGATTTGAACTCGCGTCGTCGCGTTCTGCTGAGCGAATGCGTGGCAGCTGATCCACAATAATGGGCACGTCAGCACAGTAGTGGCGGAGGAAAAGCTTGATAGCCTTTGGCTCGTGTAGAATCGCTGCACATTATGTTGGTGCTTATAATCGGCATGCGGTTGTCTCTGTCTATCATAGCCCATTCCGCCTCGCCACGTTTTGAGCAGAAAACTGGGCGAAGTCCAGCCAATTTTCCTGGTTTCCTTCTCTATGTCTCTCTCGGTCATGTAGCTGGCTCGTGTGGACATGTAGTGGTCATGTCGGAGAGCTGGCTCTACATAGAGCTGTAACACTGATTGCTCTGGCGGGTCGCACTTCGTTTCAGCAACGTATTTAGGCGTGCGCATTTGTTGGCAGGAGTACATACATATTGAAGCACTATTGCGTGCTCAGACGCCGGAGTTTCGCGGTTACCTATTACTGTTGCGTGAACCTGGGGTATCCTTGCTGTGGTATAACTTTGATCTGGTAATGACGCATCGCTTTTCATCGTATTACACGTTTAAAAAAAATTCTAGTGCTACGGAGAATGTGAGCGCAAAACTAGAACGTCGTTATTTGCCGCTCGTACTTATCCAGTGGAGGTGCCCGCGCATTTACTCGTGGTCTCTGGGAAAACGAAGTCATACAGAAAATAGTTTATTCATTCAGGACAGTGTGCTGCGATGAAGGATGCCATCGATGTCTTGAAACCACGTCTTGATTACGTAAGGAACGCTAGAGCTGCATCGGTGCTTCCGTCCAATCTGCGATGATAATAGCTACTCAACGTTCAGCTGAGCATCATACTTTCAAGTGATCACGTCCGTGCTGCAAATAGTGCAGGATATTCGAGCATGTTTTGAAATGGACAATGAGCACATTTGAAACACACATAGTGAAGAGTTGTGGGATCGCTTCCGAGAATCGGAGCAATAGACCGGGGATAACTTAATTCAGCCGGCGTTCATCCTTTACGTCAGTTTCGATTGAACCCTTCAATCTAAATGAATGGATGAAACGGCAACATTTCAAATGCGGCGCGCTTTCGCGTCCTCCGTCATCGCTCACGCGAGCGCCCACATTAGCATCGCGAGGCGCATCAAGCTATCGACGACAGCGCCACCAAGCCCTCTCTCTCGTCAGCTGCGCGAGCCTCTGGAAAGCTCTCGCGCTTTCCCCACTTTCTCCTCCCTAGTCCACTCCTCCTTCCCCGGCGGCGTCTGAAGCCGTGCGCAGCGCGTTCAATGGTGGCGACCGCGTCGCTGCGGTGTGTGCGCGTTGTTGTACGAGTTTGCCGCTAGTGTTGCTGCCCCTGCTGCGGTCTCCGAATGTACGCCGGTCATCCGTGAGCCCCGACGCCAATGCAGGATGGAATAATGATCTCTCGTGGAGGTGCGACGTTGCCGCCCAAGCCGGCGGACGGCGGTGGCAAATATGGCACCGCCAACAGCGGTTCCCCGACCAACCGAGGACTGCACCACAATGCTGGAACGCTTCATGTGAGTCCCCTTCGTTTTCCCAACTACTTCCGATGCGGCTAGCTGCCCGCATCGGATTGCTTTCTCTCGACAACTGTTTTTGTCGCGCGTACGACAGAGCGGCGGCTCGACAAACGAAGGAGCGTCCTAAGCGCTCAATGAAAGCGCACGCACGAAACGCTGTTGCCGTCGTAGAATCGGAACACGTAGGTGTGAAAAACGTGAAAGTAGCCGGGTGCAAACGCCGGCCACTAGCGGCCCTTTTCTAAGCGCGCTGTGTCGTCGTTTTGTCGTCGCGACATCCCAACCTTGTCTCGTTCGTCGAGAAACAGCCTGACGTTTTCGACGGTCTCAGTTTGGTTAGCTCTGTGTGGTTTAATTCAACGTGGTTAACCCTTTCGACGACATCGGCAATCTATCGTGCAGTAGACGGGCAGAGCGGGCGTAGCCTGAGCGGCCTTCGCAGACCGAGACGGCCCACACAGACGGAGTCGAGGTTTTTTGTTTCTCGGCGGCTGCTTTCGCCTCCCATGCGTCGTCGCTCTCGCCTTGCTATCCTCCTCGGCTTTCCGGTCCCATCTGTGCTGTGTATCGTCGGCAGCTAGTGATGCGCTTTCGGTTTTGTGATCATGAAACATTCAAAGGGTGTTGTATGTGCTGCTGAAGGCCAACGCCGCTGGCATTCTTTTTTTTTTTTTTTTTTGTCCACACATCGACGGACGTCGTGCGTCACTTTAGTGTGATTCGCATTCTCGGCGCTCGTGCTCATTCTCATTTCTGTGTAAAAGCGTCCTGCTGTAACGGACTGTCTACCGCGCTTACGGTTTTTCGGAAAAACTCGTCAAATAGGGGCGTGCGAATATTCGAAAATATTGAATAATGAATCGAATAGCGTTCTATTCGATTCGGTACTCGAATCGAATAATTCATGCCCCATATATATGGAATAGTTTTCGAATAATTAGTACCGACGGAAAAAACCCCGTAGGAACAACACGTTGCAAGAGCGACGGACAATTTTTCTTGTTTTAAGTCGTGAACTGCCAAGATGCATGCAATTTAAGCTTTTACGGGACTATCGAAGTTTTCCTCGTCACCGGATGAAGGAATTTTTTACTTTAAACTCTAGTGTTGCCGAAGCGAATGTGTCCTCAATCCACTGTCATTATCGTGAAATTCATGATGTTCGTTCATAAAGCATTATTCAACTTCTTAGTGGTATTTAAAAGCTGGTGGCGAAGTGCCCCTCGAATACTGAAGTAATTGCTGTATTCATCCTACAGATAAAAAATAACTCGAAGGCTCCTGCTGTTTACCTCAGTTTTGCAAAATTGTGGTATCTTTTGTCGGTTAAATGTAACAGTAATAAATATTACAGTGTTAACGTTTGTGAACACTTGTTTGAAATAGAGAGTTGTAGAATTCTGGCTCCGTCTTGAAAACGGTTGCCTTACTATACTAAAACTATTCGAACTATATTAGAGTAGTATCCGTATTAGATTCGGTATGATCACTATTCGATTCGTATTCGAATCGGTTCTAAATTTCACTATTCGCGCACCCCTAGCGTCAAATCTGCACGGCCTAACATAGGTGTTTGTGAAGTCCACGCTTATCTTTTTCAAACGTTCGTTTTGTTTTCTGTCTTGCTTTTTATTTTTTTTCTACGGACAACACGACGATGTGAAATTCTGACCCACTTGTTTCCATCGACAGTATAACACAGTGAACATGCAAGCAGGCATGTTACTAAGTACGGTAAATGTATGACACTAATAGTAGGGCTCAATGCATTCGTTGGTGGGCCAGTTGTACCATTACGAAGCTTAGTAACGTAACATTTTAGGTTTGTGAGTATGTCATACTGAGGTTTTATAGCGCACGAAAAACATGAGCAAAGAAAGGTGTGACACACACAGGCGCTAACTTGCAACGATGTCTATTTCGAAAACGGGAACCACACACACAGGAGACATAGTTTTACAACCGTCATCACATGCGCAGTTTGCAATACTCGGTTATCGATGTGGAATACTAGTTATAGATAGGTTTCGTTACATGAGCGGGCAATGGATGGCTTGGAAACAAAGTTATCAGACAGCCTATCTATCAGTTCAGCCTCGATTATTTCGCGTGTTAACTGACCTCTGTCTGCCGGTAATAGCAATTGCGCAATCTTGAAAAAAAAAAAAAATGGCATGCACGTAGTATAAGCATCGTCACTTGCAGTGACACCTGGATTACTGCAGTGCCTGCACTGTGCATCGAGGAACCCACCCCCTTTTTCCTTCACGTTTTCTTATGAACCATTGTGAACGAAGTAGCCCGGCAGCGAATTCTGTTAAGGTAGCTGTGTGGTTACGCCCCCAGAGACCTGACATTAGATAGTATTAACACTAGGGCCCCCAAGCGATATGGGCCACAAACTCTTGCGTTCTTTCTTTGTCCTTTTGTTCGCCAGCTAGAGTACAAAGTAACGCAGGGTGTTCGGATCCCCAGCGGCTTGTGGTCCCCAGCATAGTTTCCTGCAATACTTACTAGAGGGAACTCTGGCGCTGAGATCGTTCAGCCAGCATGGGAATTATGTGTAGTGCATGGATTTGCCTAATATTCCTGCTTGCGCGGCTTCGAACTCACTTATGGCTTTGTTTATTGCGTTTTGGCTTTTGGTTTCCGATATAAGGACGGCTGGCTGTGAACCTCGTGAGCTGATTTTATTTGTTGGTCATAAAAGGGTGAATCTGGTGAAGTGGGACTCCCGAACTTCTGCTGAACTTCGTCTTGCGACAAAGCGGCTGCAGGCCACACGGAGCCAAGCGGAGCCGAAAGAGCGAAGTCTGGACCAATCCGTGTGCTACCCATCATTCCCACGCTGGCTGAAGCGCCATGTGTTGCAGCTCCCATAGAGTTTCTTATAGATACACTAGTGGGAACTCTGGCGCTAGTGTCTATGGGAGCTGCAACGCATGACACTTGAGCCAGCGTGGGAATAATGGGCAGTACACGGATTGGGCTAGGCTTCGGTCTTTCGGCTCCGCTTGGCTCCGTGTGGCCTGCAGCCGCTTTTGTCTCAAGACGAAGTTCAGCAAAAGTTCAGGATTCCCACTTTAACCTTTTCCGGCTCACCAATTCGAATCTGGTCGCGAAGTTCACAAGCGCCCGTTCTTTTATCCGAAATGAACGCCAAAACACAGCAAT
>NC_051186.1:3921947-3956947 GCF_013339695.2 Rhipicephalus sanguineus
AACCAAAGATTATTTATTTTGTAGGAAGTAAGCGTGGTGCATATGTATATCTTCATTTTGTAGAGCGAGCGCCGAGAATTCATGCGGGTTCGCTGAAGACGGCTCGCTCGTTAGCCTGGGCACAGGCTGGGTGGGGATTGACTGTCCTTGCGCTAGCCGCTCGTGTTAACGACTTTTATCCCCCTGGGTTGCAGTGGGCGTGCATCGAATGATTCGCCTTGTAGAGAGGCGGGAGAGACCACAACTGTCACGATCGATTTGTTTCGACTTCGTCGGCGGCCAACCGCTTCCTTCATGATTATTGTGATCGCACACGCGACCGTCGCCTGCCTTGTATAGGCGCCTCGCGTGCGTGTATCGTCAGCCCAGTGGCACTTGCAGCCCCCATGGCTGCGATTGGCCCGCAAGTGGTCGCACGTTGCCGCGACTCTTCGTGTTTTCGTGGACAGAGCTGCTGGGAGAGAAGAAATAACCCTGAAAGACTTAAGCAGGGTCATAAATCGGTGGCTCGTTTCTTCGTTAGGCGTAGCCAACTAAGCCAACAAAAACGAGGAAGGCGTAGGCGACATTATTTGTAGTCTTTATTCGTAGTGTAGTAATTATGGCTTAATGGGAAGCAATTGAAGTGGGCAAAAAAAACACAAAAAAAAAACGACATTGCCGACGGTAGGGACCGAGGCTACATTCAGCTGGTAGCACGTCCGGTGCCGTATCAGCTGAGCTGCGGCGGCGGTCTATACTAGGAATACAATGATACGGCGATTGAACAGATGCACGATTTGCTACCCTGGCGTATCCGTGTACTTAGATTTAAATGCACGTTAAAGAACCCCAGGTGGTCGAAATTTCAGGAGCCTTCCACGACGGTGTCCCTCATTATCATATCGTGGTTTCGGGAAGTTAAACCCCAACAATTATTATTTTTATTACCCTGGTGTATGTCAGTGGGATTGAAAGAAATATGGCAGTGAAAGAAGCAGTATAGCCAAATGGATATTAGCGTGCTCTGTCTAGAGAAAAAAAAAGTGGACTCGGGCAGGTCGCGTAATGCGTATAGGACAGATAACCGATGGTACACTGAGAGCGACGCAGTGGGTACCAAGGGATCGTAAACGCAGCCGAGGGCGGCATGGAGTTAAATGGATTGATAAGTGAAGAAGTTCGCTGGAGTAAAACTGGAGTCGACTCCGAAGCAGGGTTAAAATGAGATCGTTGGTGGAGGCATTCGGCCTTCTGTGTACATAGAATAGGATGATGATGATAGTGTTGAGCCGGCCCACCTGTAACAGGGTGTGGGGAAGTATGAACATATCTGACCGAAGTCAACTTATCTCGAGTAGAGAGAGAGAGACATTCTTTGGCTAGCTACCGTATTTACTCGTCTACAACCAGCGCTTGCTAATGTTGCCGAACTGTTGGACTAAAGCTCGCTATCCACGGTTGCAACAGGTCTTCATTCAATGTCACGCACTCCGATGGTTCAGTTCAGCTTTTTTTTTTATATATATCGTCGAACCACTGGCAGCAACAGTTCGGCATAGCTTCCTCCGCGACGATGGAAAGTTGAGGACCAGTCCGAGTCATGCTCGCCAACTAGAACAAGCAGTTTTTACGGTATGCAAGCTTAGGTGAGCTATCTTTACGACCACATGTGGTCTGGTACCGGCAGCTCGGCCTTTTGTACTGATTTGGCGCTTATTGGCCATCACTGTCCTTTGCGTCATAAAGCACCATGTATCATCATCAGCGATCTTTTGCTTTCTCACTGCACATGATGTAATCTAAAGCAAAAATTTCCGTTGATGGATTCTGGGGAAATGGCGGCCACTGTCGTACAGCCACGGCCGGTCGTCTTGCGTATCCCTGGGTGATGTAACCGATGACGGATGCAGGAAGGACTGCGTAATAATGAAACTGGCACACAGAGGAAAAAAAAAGGAACCTGTATGGAAGCTGGAAGTGGGGGACTAGATGGCTGTCACGTCGCTGTTCAGGCGGGCGCTGATGATGGACCAACGCGCGAGGTAGGCTTATGCGCCGTTACCTCAAGCTGCTGCTGCTGCTGCTGCAGTTGCCCCCATTCCGTCATTTCGCTTCGCGTCGCTGACGGATGACGTCACTGTAGCGTGGCTCCGTTGAGCTGCGACAGGGCAGGCGCCTTTGCTCATTCCTGCCTTTGTGTTGTCTCGCTCCTTTGCGGTTTTTCAGGCCCTTCTTTTAATTTTATTGTTTCTGTTTTGTTTTTGTTTTATTGCGGCTCCGCTTGTCACCTCTTCTTCGTTGCTCTGACATGACGGCTCTGACGTAACGCGTGTAGTCGCGCAGCAGTGCGTTCTTTTCGCGCTTCGCCGAAGCAGCTGCGTCGATGGACGCTGTCCAACAGCGCCTGCAGGGTTGTATACTTGTGTTACACATTCTAAGTGTGTCGATGGACGCCGTCTACCAGCCCCTGTGGAGTCGTACCCTCGTGTGTTACACATTTAAAAAAAATCAACGGTGATCTATGAGGCAACACTGCACTGCGTAAACACGGCGCGTCGATCTCGCAGCTAGGACACCCAACTTCGTACATAGCGCAAGAATGAACGATAGGCGCAAGGATGACATCTAGTGAACTTGTCAAACATGGAGTGAGGAAAAAAAAAAGCGGGAGGGAGTATGACGTGACGCTGCCTGCTATTGCAAGCAAAGCGCGTGTGTCTGCGCGATGGCTCGCGGGTAGATTTGCTACCGCAAGGTTGCTGGACCACTTACGCGACTGTTCTGCTTGCGGTGATCGTTAGAACGTCTGTGTAATATGTCGGAGTCGACGAGGAGCCGACTGCTTCGATCTATCCAGCCGTCGCTTCCGCACTACTTTGTCCCTTTGCTCCCAACAGATACCAACAGCTTGTGGATTCATCGGACTGCGGACTCGGTGCAGATTATATTGTATTTATTTTGCAACTTGGTTAAAAGGATTCCCAGGTTGCAATTAGCAGCTTGAGGGGAGCCTCGTCACCTCATACACAGGACAGTTACATAGCAGATGAACAGGCACTGTAACACAGTTATAGTCAAAAACAGGAAATGTTAATAAAATGAGAACGATTCCTTACAAGCGTAACAAAGAAGGTTCATGAAATGAACGGGTCTTAATATCTGTCCACGCGACCAGAGGCCCCACCCCCCTTTGGATATTCAGGCGGGTTCACCCGAGCTGCTGGTCTCGTCGGCTGCAACAGTTCAAACTATCCCCGTCACCTCGATGGAGCTGTATCGCTCCCCTCGGCGATGACGTGACCTGACTGCGGCTTCCCAAATATCCTCCGGATCGAAGCACGGCGACGCGCAGTTCGATGCGATGACAGGCAATCCTCCATCGCTTCTGGTAAACATTCGCGGGAAGACCGCCGCAAGCAGGCCCGCGAGGCGGCGGAGAGGCACGACCTCGACGTTCCGTCGTGGGAGACGCAAGGGCCCGGCTGGCTAATGATCTGCAGGACTGTCAATAAAAGAGCGCTCCGGGGTCTGTTTAGCATCAATTTAATGACCGAGACGGTGCAATCCACCGCGCCAACGTGCTGTCACGCAAAAAATGATGACAGTAGCAAGACATGTTTTTGGGGATCTCTTAAAAAAAGATCCCCCCCCCCCCCAAAAAAAAAGGCAGAAATTCAGGGGAGCACGGAAGCTCGAAGAGATTGCAAATTCGTGAACACGGGCTGTCGCTGGCTCCAGCGAAACCCCGTGTTTATGAATTTGCCATCTCTCTTCAAAGAGACGTGCGTCCCACGACTCTACGAAAGATAGTTATCGGGTCTCTAGAGAGTTGTCAATTCGAAACTTAACTATATCGCAAAATATAATCAAAGGGACTCCTTTCTTTTTTTCGTTGAGTGCAGGTAGAGAAATACAGCGTTATTCCCCACAATGGCGGCGCTATTCGGTACCGTTCCGTCAAGTTGTCTGTACTCTTTGTATACGGGAGTTCGCGCAACGCGTCTGCAAGCATACCAGCTGCGACTGTGTTTTCTTTATTGCAGCGCCGCCGCGCGGCGACAGCGACGGCGAATCAAAACCGAAAATCTGGATCTATATAGGTGTGCTATCGGTCTTACTCCGTCACAGCGACAGGTGTATTTGTTGACATTGTGAGACCGAGGCGCAAGTGCACGGAGGCTTCTAGTGTATAGTGCTGCGCTCACGATGAGACTCGATCGCTCCAGCAGGAGCAGCAGCAGCCAGCTGTTTTAACGCCTCGTGTATTCGTAGCGGTAGTGCGTGTATATCGCTCTGCGTGCTTCTGGCAGTGAGAGCCGTGTGTGCGAGAATGCTGGCGCGACAGCTGCTCGATGTGCATGCACGAATGTATGCAAGGCAGCTCTTGTAGCTTCGTCCGCTGTGAACTTGACGGCAGCTGCGGCGCGCGCTCGGCCCGGCCGCTCGAGAGGCTCTGTTTTCTGAGGAAGTGGCAGCTCGTGAAGGACACGTTTCCTGCATGAAAACAAACATAACGTTCATCGGTCGCTTATGCATTTGCCTGGGAAGACTCGAAGGCGAAAACCATCTTCTTTTTTCTGCTCGGTTGGCTGAAGTGATCCCCCTCACTTCGGAAAGCTTTCTGCACATCACGCGGTTTTTCAGTGCCTCTGGGATCGGCCCACATCTGGCCGAGCGACGATGTCCTGTTATTACATGAGCACGGGACGCTCTGTTATGCCACGTCACAAATTTTGGCGCTCTGTGACGTCACGTGGTGACGTAGTCGCATGATTATGATTTTTTTTTTTTCGCATCGCTTAGTGTTGACGCCGACGGTCTCTTTTCGTGTTTCTTGAGGCATCTGTGGGCTTTCGCCGTAATAAACAGTCAGGTCTTGCCATCCTGTTCGTTAATGTCGTTTTTGCGAGTTGTGCGTTGTCGTTCGTGGTTGATCGGTGAGGATTGTAATATTTTTTTCTCGGAACGTGCATGTTTACGTCCTTCGGGTGTGTGGCATATCAACTTCTATTGTTACATTTGGCAATTTCATTCTCAATCTCGTATTTAACTTTTTGCCTCACAAATTTGCTAATATGCGTCCTGCGTTTGCTTCTGGAAAAGTGTGTTTCAAAGAATGCTGCTGGCTCGTCGAGCTGCAGATATGCTATTTGTATACCTGTTGTTTTATTTACTCCATTCTTGCGGCGAAAATAAATTTGGATTGTTCGAGCTAAGGAAATACATTGTCGAACACGTTTCAAATGGTTTCCCCGAATCGTGAACGCTGCTCCGCCGCGGTTATGCAGTGGTTAGGCTGCTTGTCCGCTTTCTCGAAAGACGCGGGTTCGATCCCGTCCTCAGCAGTCGCATTTGCATGGAAGCGAAATGCATTTCGCTTCCACGCAGGTCCGTTTACTGTGCGATTTGTGCATGTTAAAGAACCCCTAGGTGGTCGAAATTTCCGCGGTGCCCTCCACTACGGGGTCCCTCATAATCATATCCTGGTTTTGGGACGACCAACCCCGGGTATTACTAACCCTGGGTGGGTCTACATTATCCGGAGCCCACCCACTGTGACGGCGTCCCTCACAGGCTGAGTCGTTTTGGTGCGTTAAACGTAACACCGCCCGGATTTAAAATATCGGAAACTCTTCGACGTTTATTCGTGTACGTGCTTGGAAATGTTGACAAGTCGATTCGAATAGGATGCTACATATTCAGATGGTTATTCGACAGTATAGCATTTTATAAATGGCATATGAAACGCAGTCGAGGACGGCAGATAGTTAGATGGAGTGACGAAATTAAGAAGTTCGCAGGGTTAAAGTGGAATAAGCTCGCACAGCATAGAGTAACAGATCACTGCGAGAGGCCTTCGTCCAGCGGTGGAATCAGTCTGAGAATGATGAACGATGATGATATATAGTACGGATTGAATAGGCCGGCCGTGTGCTTTCAACGCTAACGCTCTTTGGAATCGACTGCAGGGAATGCTTGCGCAACTCAGCAAAAACAAAAACAAAAAAAAAACAAACGAATGAATAAGAGAAAAACATGGAAGGAATAACAATACCAAGAATCGCATTGTCTTTTCTCCACTTTTATTATTGCTACGAGGGTCGGCCGGTTGTGTGTATAGCAGCAGTATAGTGGATTGCGTTACACGGCCGCGTACTGTACTGACACACAGTGCGTGACCCCCCCCCCCTCCTTCCTTGCTTCCGTTGCAGGCGTCGACACGCTCTGCCGCGCAAGGTCACACGTGTTGTGTCCCCCGGCAGCGCATATTGAGGATCTAGTGGATACAGAGCTAGCAACCGGGCCTGCACGCGGATTGGCTGCTTTCACCATAGGACGCTCTGATGTCATACCATAGCAACGGCGGTGGACGACAACGGCGCCCGACCGCGCCGCTGTTTCGTACGCCGATTTTTTCTGCGCGCTGTGATGGCGGCGGTATGGTGGCAGCCACCATAGCGGCGGGTACTGGTACATTTGAAGCTTTGAAGGTCTCGTCTGGCTGTGCTGCTGTGTTGTCTTCTCTGGTGTTGTGTGATGATATGCACCGCTGTGTAAACATATGCGCGGTGTAAGCATTACGCCAAAGTGGCTGCATATGTAAGTAATCGCGCGCGAGCCTGCACGGCCCACTGCTTTGCTCGCGCATATCGCGTACGTGGGATGCCGGATCAAGTGAAAGAAGAGTTCTTCGTGGCCGTGAAAAAAAATGGTGCCTGTGGCAGACAGGGCGGCGAAGAATGTGAACCATCGATCGTGGACTCAGCCCAACAGTACGATGCGTGGTGCAAAAGGTATGTGAAAGTGTTTAGTAATTAAGCGACAATAAGCCTACATTTCCTGCTCGCGCTGTTACGGAGGCCCAAATATTTTTGTTTTGTTCTTGTCTCGGTTGCTACGCAAAGTAGCGGTGTTATTTCCCATCAGTCTTGCTTTTGTCACCTCGTAATTCTGCGCGAGCATGGTGATGCTGCGATCTGTTGCGCCTTTACGTCGTAAGAAAGGTTTGTCTAGTAGGGGACTCCTCAATTTTGTTGCTTGGTGCATTCGCCGTAACACCAGTGTCCTACCGAAAAAGCATGTTTGATTGTGACGGGTACAGCTGTGCGAAGAACAGCCAGTGCCAGCAGTGTTTGTAAACTCGGGCGTTTCTTGCTTCCAGAGACAGCAAAGGATATATTTAGCATAAGGGGTGAGAGGTGTCGTATGCAACCACAAAATGCTGCTTACGTAGTTCAGGCGGGCTGAAAATAAAATAATAAAAGAAAACAAACCTAATTTCATACAGCTTCCTAACATCTATTTGCCGGCACAAAGGAGTGTTCGTCGTCACAGAAAACTTGCCTGCTTGCCTGCCAAAGTTGCCTGCTTGCAATACTGTAATAAAATGTAGTGAGCCATTATGGCTGTGTGGTAACTTAGAACTACTATAGTCTACTGCTTACATACTAGGCAGCACTGGAAGCTATGCAGGTAGTACATCATTGAAATCTTATTACATATGGTTTGCAGTGTATTTCTTTTTAACACAATAGTTTATATGCAATAACTGCTTCATATTTTTAAAGTACTTCTGGACAAGAAGTTCAACTACCTATTGCTGCCCAAAAACTGCACGAACGATAGCTGAGGTACTAAGCTTCAGTCACAGGCAAAAGCGGTGCACTGCCACTGCCGGCTGCATTACCGTGTTACTCCACTCACGTGAAGTTAGTGTATGGCCGAGCCTTATTCATTAGTGAGCTACATGCTGCCCTCCTCTCAAGCCCTGCTTTCCCCGTGATCTTTCTTCGTGCAGCACACCCTGCCTTCTTGAGATTGAAATCATTAGCTGGTCTACGTCTGGTTTATTTGAACAGAGTTTCCACGCCATTGCCAACTCAGCTTTTTTTCGTTACTGTGGGGATAGATAGGGCTGCAGCAGATTACCTGCACTCTCCTACCAAAGTGTCCCACGTTTACATTCATTGCATTTGTTTTTGTGTTAAAATGCATGCACATCACCTCAGAAAATTGAGCTATTTGACTGAGATTCAACACGAAAGAAGGTGAGGCATGCAGGCACAGGCAAGAAAAAAGAACCAGGCAATGAAAATGCAACCGGAAAGGCACACTGTGCCCTTTTAGTGAGCAACCATTCCGAGAAAATAGAGGAGGGTTGAAATTTTCCGAACAAAGGCCTCAGAGTTGTGTAGTACATTTTCTAGACATTGCCTTAGCATTACAGGATAACCATGTGCGCTGGCAGTACTCCCCTGGATCTTCAAAACTGTTGCAAAACTTTTCGTAGAAGCATTGTAATGTTGTAGAAAGTAGAATTGCCATGTCATACCTTAGGTCCTCAATTACCAAATTGTGTGTGCACAAAGTGAACACCAGCCTTAATGCCCAGATTGCACTCTTGTGTTATTAGTAGGAGGTTATGCTTATAATGACGGGGAGGCAGAAAGTAAGGTTAACAGTTGATATTAAGAAGTTTGCATGGATAATGGGGCTGCGCTTGACACAGGACCAAGTTGATTAGCGAAATATAGAAGAAGCCTTTGGGCGTAGTCAGGGTGTTGATGATGCTTCCGATGAAAGAGATCAGACCCGGACATCCGGCTTATTTGCTGGTATGGTAGCAATTCAGCAAGCCTGTGCCTGTGGCCACTGCATATGCTCTTTGCACCCTCAGTGATCTTTATTTGTAATGAACTTCCATGGCCAGTAAAATACAGATGAAGACAAGAAATACAACACATTGAGCAGGTCTTCATAGATAATCAAACTAAGTGCTCATCACAGCAGAGACAAATGTGAGTCAGGTGCACACAGTGGTGAAAACATGGGATATCTGGAAAAAAGTTTTATGTTCAAAGGATGGCTGGAAGCTTCGCTATTGCATTCATGAATGAAGGAACACTTCTGCATAACAGCCTCATCAGGCAGGACATTCCCACAGTGTGCTGTTCGGGAAAAGAACGGTTTTTGAAAAGCAGTTGCCCTGCTTGAAAATTCTCACACCTTCTTGCTATGGTCCGAACTGTGTTATTTGTGGGTTCATGGGTTCGATATATTTGTCTTTATTTATCCCTAGCTTATCGTGAAGAATCTGATTGAATAGTCAGAACCATGCTGTGTGACAGCGTGATTACATAATGGTACATAATGATAAAGTTTTCATGTTAAAATTATAACATAGAAGACTTGCATTTCATCTGCATTTGCTTACTGTTCACAATATACAACTTGAAAGGGATACTGAACATAAATATGAAAAAATTAACAAAATCAATGAAATGTTACTCTGAAGAGTGAACTGTTCTGATAAACATATTTTATTTCGCACATCTTTTGAACAGATGGCTAGTCTTTGGAGGATTGTGAGCATGTGGCAGCTGCACACCAGTACGTGTGGAACAGCTCTTCGATGGCAGTGTGCGCTGGTGGTGGACGCAGCAGCAGTAGAGACAGGCAGTTGGTGTGCGCTTTCCTGTCGTGCTACTTCCCCTTCTCCATGTCTCCTTTACATCCCTTCAGCCTTTTCCACAAAGGCACCGAGATGTGCCCCCACGCAGGAGCCTGGTTGAGAAGCCAGTTTCCGGTAAGTTACACGTCACTTCTAGTTCACAGCGCGGCCGCTAGACATGGCAGTTTGTGAAACAAGCCTTAAATTCATTACTTTCCTCTAGTTTCTGCCTGAAAACAAGGTTGTGGCAACCAATTTCAGCACCCAAGCTTTCAATTGGGCTGAAAATCTCTGTGGTGAATGTTCTGTTCCATATCCCTTTAAAGGAGTACTGACACGATTTTGAGACATCGCAAAAGGGACATTTTCCATTTCCTTGGTATGCAATGTCAACGCTGTCCACACACCGGTGTCGGAGAACACGTATAAAATATTTTAATTTGACATTGAAGTTTTCATCGCTGAGCATCTGCAAGCCAGCCCCACTGCAATGGACATTATCCCGACGAGTCAAGACAGTTCCCCCGAGTTTGCGAGTTCTGCGTCCTGCATGCAGCCTAAATCGCAGACACTGTCAGGGTCACTGGACGACAGTTCACTCATCATTGTTTATGTGCACCACGAGCAGATGACGGATTTGCCGCTAGTACGTCGCGAGTTTCTGTATCCCCGTGACGTCATACTGATATGAAACGTCACTGAGAAGCCGCCCCCTCGATATCGAAACTGAAAGTGTCTTTTTAAGGTAGCGGTAATTAAAATATATACGATGCATTCCCAGGCACCACAATACTCGTTTTAGGTTTCTCGACACCAGTATATTTATTTAGAGCAACAATCCGAAAATTTTCAAAATTCGTGTCAGTACTCCTTTAAGGAGGGCACGGGGTAAGCCCTATATGTCCCATGCATTTTTTACCATACTGAGGAACCGCATTCTTAGTAACTAAAAGGAATGTTGACATAATACAAACGTCATTTTTCTTCCAAATTTTGCGCTCTTTTAACTCTACCAGGTTCATTAAAATCTGACTAATAATACAATTTCGTGAATTTTTACCACTAAGACCTAAACTTTGGGTTAATTTGAATCTTTCAAAATTTATAACACAAATTGTAAAGTGCATAATGTAATTCTGCTGCAGTAGAATAGTTTGTATCCTTATGCAAAATACAAGAAAAAATATTTAACTGGTTATTTTGTAATAATGATATTTAAAGTAAGAAAGCAGCTGAAAAGCGAACATCTTTTGCCACAAACACCATTCGACATTTTTATTTGGTAGCTGCGAGCTTAGTAATCATTGCCAAAGTCATTTCTTCACTCTCGAGCCTGCCGTCTTGCTTGCCTTGCTCCTTTTGTGAGCGGTTGTGGAGCTTTATCCGCAATGTGTCGTAGGTTATGGTCAACTTTTGTCGGCAAATTGACTGCATTTTGGCCAGGCCTTCCACCCTAATAATTTCAGAATTTCGGCACGTGCGATACTGCCATTAATAAATGAAAGCAGTCTGTGATGCAATTCCAATTAGCTCAATGCTTTCACAGCACAGTTTGCAGGCGTGATTCTGTCTAATTGCATCACAAATAATATTCACATCCATTAGACCAGGGGTTCTCAAACTTTCTGGCCTTGGGGAACCCCAGTGGCTTTTCCAGAGTGCCGCGGAATCTCTTAACCTTTTCTTGAGCATGAAGACAATCGAAACTGGTGGGGGGGGGGGGGGGGGGGGGTACGCACGCAACCACAGTATTAACACTGTCCCTGTTGGCCTGTTCTCCTTTCTTTAATATCGAAGGCCATCGCCATTAATGTAGAACTCCTGATAATACATAGACTTGCAATTAGCCCCTGTGCCGCTCCACGAGTCACGTAAAACGTCTGCCGACCATACACTACATGCTTCAGGCACCGTGCAGCGTAGGCAATGTGTTCACGCAAACGAAGCGCCGGGCGTACAGAGGCCTGTTTTATTTTTTGCAAAACATAAAAGGAGGCATGGGGCCAGTCACACAGTGAAACAGCCGTCGACCGATACGTCGGTTGTAAATGCCTGAATGCTCATGTGGCCCATGAAGCGACGCCTCTTACGCGTATTAAAGCGCTGGTTGCACGTTTTGATTACAAAACCAACATGGATCAGTGGCAAATCACCATGTGTGAAAACTATGCCATGTGAACACACCATGCCATGCCAACACACCATGAGCCACGAACGAAGCGCCGAGGTGCCCGTTAATGTCGTTTGAACTGGTTTGAACGCTCACGAGCATGAATTAACAGCGCTCCGCACATTCTGTCACCATGCGTCTGCAAATCGTGCAAGTTTTGTGGCGCTCATTAGACGAAGAGTCTTTAGTGCTGCTACCATGTGGGTCTCGCTACCTGCAGACACCCAATGTGCGCATTGGGCGTGCGACGGTTTCGTTAAATGCAGTATGCAACACAAATTCGCTTGTCTAAAGAAATAAATTAGTTGCTAATGCAGGTCAAACAGGAGCGGGTTGCATTTGTTCTGGCCGCTCGCAGAACCTTAAGATGTCCTTCCTGAAACCCAGTTTGAGAACCCATGCATTAGAGCATACCCGTTGTCACACTGCAGGCGATTTGCCCCGAAAGGCTGAGAGATTTGACGATGAAGAGCTTGCTCGTTCAGCAAGTGGCACTTCAGCATAGAGCACTGCACGGGCCCGGCCCGAAAGCCCGGGCCAGCCGGGTAAGGGATTGTTGGATCGGGCCCGTGATGTACGGGCTTGGGTCGGGCTCGGGCCTGAGCCAGGCCCGTATTAGGCCCGGGTCTCATACGTATCTGTATAATCACGCTCCGGGCACCCGACACATCACGTTCGACGGGGAGCGCTAAAGAGGCCGCCGGCTGGTTCACTTCGGCGCTCTAGTAGACAGTTGTTTTGGAAGCCCTTAGTTGGTCTTGCTTTAAGGCGTAACATTTTCAAAGATCGAAGGCGGTCACACGAAGACGACAAGACAGCCATCTTCAGGGAACAGCGAAGACGGTGGCTCGCTCGCCAACGGGTGTTCCTCGCTTTGACAGATATATGCCACTGCGGTGGCGGTGACTCGGGGGAAAAAGGGTGGGACAAAGAACGTTCTTGTTTTGAACACGAAAACGTAGTGTAAGTTGGGTGCAGTTGCCTGCCGAGGAGTCAACACGACAGCTTTAATTTATGTAACGCTGCCCAGCATGGTGTATTCCTACCAGAAGCAGATAGAGCATGTTTTTTTTTTTTCATTGCATTGTGCAATAGATGAAGTTTGCAGACTTGCTACTTTTACTCAACAGCCCTAGCTCGTATGCAATTGATGTAGAACTTAAACTAAAAATGTTTGCCATGTTTTTTTGTTTTTTTTTTTTTTTCAGTTTATGGAGGTATTATATTTTGTAGTCGTTCTTTGAAATGCAAAAATAAGATTGCGTGGTTAGCACTGCGTGCGTACATGAAACAGCCAGCTATGTCTCCAATTATATTTTATATTTCCCTGCAATTATTTCGCAAGAGTGTTACGGGCGTAATTAACCGAAAGTATACACAGTACCAGTAAAAGTCGTGACACTGAAAGAAGTTCCTAAAACAATCTCTAGAAAATATCTTGTGTGCGGCAGGTATCTTCACAATAACCGATGGTTGGACAGTGCCTCCTTTATGCTCAAGGCATAACTAGCTCAAACGGGCCGGGCCGGGCCCAAACCTTTCGGGCCCGGGCCGGGTACGGGCCTCATTTAAGAACACCGGGCCGGGCTGGGACCGGGCCGGAAAAATCGGCCCGTGCAGTGCTCTACTTCAGCATATCGTTGGTATTTATTCACGTTTACAAGATAACTGCATTGCTTGCCATGAAATTTAGACTTTCTTAAAGGAGTACTGACATGAATTTTAAAATTTTTCGGGTTGTTGCTCTAAATGAAAGCACGGATGTCGAGAACCCTAAAAAGAGTGTCGTGGTGCCTGGGGATGCATTACATATATTTTTAATACCGCTTCTTTTAACCAGCAGTTTCGGTTTTGGTTTCGAGAGGGCGGCTTCATAGTGACGTGTCAAGTCTGCCCGTGACGTCACGGACAGACTGCAACCCATGAAATATTCACCTGCTGTCCTTTGCTGTCAGTCGAACGTGGTTCATGATGAGTGAACCGTCGTCCAGTGCATCCGACAGCGATTTCTGTGATTTAGGCTGCATGCAGAACCCAGATTTCGCAAACCAAGTGAGCTGACTTGAAACGTCATAGGGCTCTCCATGTGGTGAAGCTGCCTTGCAGATGCTGGGAGATGAAAACTTTAAAATCAAACTTAAATATTTATACGTGTTTCGCGGATGCGCTGTGGGGAGAGCGTTAACACTACATGCCAAGGAAACCAAAAACGTCCGTTTTGCTGCACTTCAAAATCGTGTCAGTACTCCTTTAAAGCCTTCTTTACCTTCAGCATCTAAACTTATTGACAGACACGACAATGACCAATGACCCTAGGAGCTGAAAGTGTATGCGCAGACGCGCTTCAAAGAAAAAGTGTGAATAAATAGGTGCACAGCGTCTCCGGACTGCCTTAGAAGTTACCTGATAATTTCTTATAAACAGCTGACTCTAGACAACCATTTTGGCTTTGGTACACGAAGCTTTTTTGTAGTAAATGGACTGTAAGCATGGATCGCATATGAGGGGCTTATCCTGGGATGCATGTTCACTCACTACTTGCTTTCGGAAAAACTGCTTTTCAGCCACAAAAAAGACTTTTTAAGATAAACATGAATATGGACAAAGGTATACACTTTTCGGATTGCGAGGGAAAAAAAGGTGATTATTTTTTAAATTTTGCCTTACCCTGTGTCTTAAGCTTTTGGCACAGACTGCTGTGCCGCATGGCACATGAGAAAACTCCATACAGAAATGTACAGAAATGACTCCTGTACCGTATGGAAGTGAAGTCAGTAAATACATCACACACCAGTTGGTTGCTGGTTTGGTGTGCAGTTTAATTAGTTAAAGTAGCATGGGACTTTGTAGGTCTTACAAGAACAGAAATCTGGGCGAGTTTGTAAGAATGCATATTAGAGCAGGTAGCACAAAAACATCCACGCATATCCACGAAGTGAATGATGAAGAGTGGGGCGAAGCTTGGATTGTTCAGTAACCGTGAATCTCCCGTGATATTGCCCACTCTTCACCATGTAAATGAGTGACAACAGGTGTGTAGAGTATATACATTTTATCGGTCATAATTCGTATGTCGTGTTGAGTGCTGGATTCCGTCTTCCTTTCATTATCACCGCTTTATGATCCGTGAAATGTAGAGCCAGTGGTTCTTCAATTGGATCCAAGCTGGAGTTGGCAAAGACAGGGTCTATGCACATCTCACTGATGGTTGTTGGCTGTTTACAGTCATACAAATGCATCGTAGAGCGTATCGAGACGTCATATACTGCACAAGCCAGTCGTCGGTGATGTCAACGTTAAAGTCACCGACTAGCACGAAGGGGTTGTTCTTTTACTTTGTTTTATAATCGCTCATTGCTAGATCGATGTACTTTTCTACGTTGCCTCGGGAGAGATTCGGAAACAGGTATACTGTCATGACGATGGTTCCGTTAGATAGCTTTATTGCAGCGTGTTCTCTGTTGTGAGAGGGCGTGCACCGCAGCGCCCTCTCGTGTATTTTTTTTTCACAGATGTTTTTTTTTTTAATCAGTTTCGATTTTTGTCCAGTTTTCGGTGCACCCTCGTGTGTTTTTTTTTCACAGATGTGTTGTTGTTTTTTTTTTCGACTTTTCGATGCGCTCTCTCTCATGTATTTATTTTTTTTTTTTCAGTTTTAGTTTTGGTTTCGTGTACCATGATGGGCGCTGACGGCGGACAACGCTAGGTCTTTAAGGGACACTAAAGGCAAATATTAAGTCGACGTTGATTGTTGAAATAGCGGTCCAGAAACCTCGTAGTGCTACTTTTATGCCAAAGAAGTGCTTATTTTGAAATAAAATCACGTTTTAGTGGTCCACATCACGTTAGCGCACTTCAAATCACCCGCCTGAAATCAGACTTTCATATGTCACTGCTGCCGTGCCCAACGTTGCCCGCCTTTACTGCGCGGCCGCCTATACTAGTCGCCGACGACGCTGCGGCGAAGACTTGCTCGGATGGGCACATTGAAAGCCTTGACCAAGTTGCGGTTGGTCTCGTAATCCTCAGTACGAAAGTGCAGTCAGCACACACGCAGAGTTTTTGACTGTTTAGCACACTGGCACTACGGCATGACACTGAGCCACTTCGAGCGTAAGGGTTCATTCCGCGGCACCCAGTGAAAAGACACATCAGTTTCCATGCTGCAGCACTGGCGTTGTGCACCATTCGGGCATCCGGCAACATCACATGCATGCGGCATTTTGTCGAACTTTCTGTCAGAGCGACTTTCACGAGCGCGCAAAACACACGCGGCAGTACGCGATACCCAAACTACCACCCAAACGAAGCAGGGCACCGGGCAAAGTGCAGTTCGGCGAAAACGGAACCTTTGAACCACGCGCGCCGTTCCCCATGGCAACGCCACAGAGGTTCTTTTTTCCATGAATCAAACAGAAACGAACAAACAGCATTTTATTACGTCTTTTGATGCACGGAAGGTTCTTTTTTTATTGCTGCTAGTTTGATTACTAGTGATTTATTGTAGGCAGACTTCCATACGTCATCGGGACCACTTCGAAAATGTCCCACTCGTGGCGTTTATCATGTGATACATTTAGCTAAATTTTTGGTAAGTAGGGCACTGGTGTTGATAATATTGCCGTTTTAGACCTTGTCATACATTGAGCTTTCACTCTGACATAAATTGTTATTTGCCTTTAGTGTCCCTTTAAGGAGCTTCGCCCCTAAAATACGAAGACACAAGTGAGGAACATATATGCAGATAGCACTCATCTCGTGTATATGTTCCTCGTTTGTGTCTTCGTATTTTTGCGCTACCTGCTCTAATTTGCAGGTCTGTTCAGTTATTCTGATTGTAGGTTTCTTCAAACACAGCAGTGTGCGAGAAACTCAGAAATTGTAAAGCTTGAGTACAATTGTGCAAGCAGAACACAACAATAGAAAAAAAATCACAGTTTCACCTCAAGGGCAAAGCAATGAATGCGATAGCAAGAAATTGTAATGTCACGTGAAGAACGGCAAGCAGATAGAAACTTCCTGCGCGCTGCTCAAGCTCAAAGGATGCTGGAAAAGAAAACGCAGAAGGCGAGTGCAAACTAACAACTGTCACAGCTCGACACTTGCAGTGCGCTGCTCAAACACAAAGAAGGACGCATGAAAAGAATGCGCAGGTATACACAGGACGAGCGCGAACTGTCGCAGTTGTTACTTCAACTAGCCCCTACTTTGGCTCTCCTAGCCAGCAGCTCACTCCTTTCTCAAACACGACCGCTGCAGCGAGCAGTGACCTCGTGCGGTCTATAGCTTCAACTATGGACCGCGGCTAACCACCCAAGACTGCACATTACAAGCTGATCACTTCGATGCAACAAGAGGAAAACATTTGCAATAAGGTTTAGTTCAGGACATGTCCATTCCGGCTGATTAAGCTCTCTGACCTTCGTCACATCGTGGTTGCATACGCTTCTGCGTCGTTCACTTCATTGAGGTGAACGTCTCAAATGCTTCAGCTAAGCAATGCAGCCCAATGAAAGGAGAGCGAAGGCTGCAAAGGATGCAGAACTCACGGCAGTGCGTGAGGAAGCTCCAATGGCAAAAGAACGCAAACAAGCTTAGCGAGCAGCAACTGTGGCTGCATTGCAGGTACCTTTGGCATTTCACCACAGGGCCGCACATTTCCATCACATCTTTACAGCTAACCCCTTCGGTTGCATTTGCAGTGGATGTGATCGACTGTGGTTTGGGCTACTAGTGTCTCATTGCTTGGGCCAATGTGATCTATGCCTGACTTGACTAAACGATTACTACTGTGAAGAGGATATTGATGGTTACAGTGTATGCTGTACATCGTGGCCGTCGTGAGTGGACGTTGCACGCCAACAAAGGTGAACAGGCAATCATACGAAGAAGCACTTGACATAGTGCAGCAGCACTTTTCGCCCAGCCAGAATGAAATAGCCCAATCCTACAAATTTTTCTCGCGCAACCAGATGCCAGGGGAGGCAGTCATATTCCTGTAGCCATTTGGCAATTGGCAGATACCTGCAACTTCAGCAGTTCACTGGATAAGATGCTGCGGGACCGGATAGTTTGCGGCTTGCAAAATAACTTAGTACGTCGTCAGAAATGGTAGAAGAAAACATGAAGATGATGAGGCCTTCACCTGAATTAGAGGAAGGTGTAACACGTGTTGAGAAACATAAATGCACAACGGGTGACGACCATGTTTCACCATGTGAAATTTCAGGTGTGGAAAAACGGGGCACGACTCCAGGACATGCCGGTTCCACTTGGCAAAATGCTACCAGTGCCAGCAGCGCGGTCATGTTCGCAAGATGTGTCCCAGACAAACATTTGCTATGCTGGGTTTAATAAAATATTTGTGGCGCAACTGAGACAAGCAAGGAAAAAAGAGAAGACAGGATAGGGCGCCAGACTTTCTTCAACTAGTTTATTTTTCTCACATCACCAAAATATATATGCTTCCAGATATGCGCACAAAGAGGGGGCGCAGCACAAGCGACTGTCACATAGCACAAACAGAAAAATACACAGAAAAAAATCTATCACACAACGCTATCTAAAAAAAATATGCTGGGGTTTGACATCGCAAAACCATGTTATGATTATAAGGGACGACGCTGTAGTGGAGGGCTCCGGAAATTTCGACCACCTGGGGTTCTTAACATACACCTAAATCTCCCAGACAAACAGAGAGCAGAACAAGAGAACACCTAACATGGCCACACCACCAAATTAATTCCATGCATTTGTCAGTGGGAAACTGCAATGATTTGGAATCAGATGCGCTGTACCTCGTTCAAACGGCAAATAAGTTAGTTGGAAACGTTTATGAAACATTTCATATATATATATATATATATATATATATATATATATATATATATATATATATATATATATATATATATAAAGCCGGTAGAATCAGTTTTTCCAATGCTCGTCGTCACGTGAAATCCCTTCACCACCGAGGGCCAGGCGCTCGTGCTACTTCTCCAACTTCTCTACTGGTGCTGCTAGTCCCTCAGCTAACTTTCATGTTGCAGCCTCCTCGATAAGCCCGTTGCCGGAGCTAATCGCAGAGGCCATATGCTGCCGTTCATAAGCATTGGATCATATGTCATATGAAGGCGGCACCACTGTTCTGCTCAGTACAAATGAAGGTGTATGAGCACATTTTAGATTAGAAAAGATTACAATTTAAAAAAAAAGTGTACTACATTTCAACACTGATATAGTGACCATTAACTGTGTGCACCAGTAAAAAGGTCACATGATCACCATCATATTATGCCTCACTACTTTGCCCCGTGAGGCACCAAAAGTGACTTCAGTGAAGAAATAGAAATGTATATCCGCATGTAATGAGCTTATTGAGTTGAATGAAATAATTGAGCTGATGAATCTAATTGAAGTTCTGAGAGGTTGTCCATCCCTTTAATACAGTCTGGTTAGAAAAATATGGCACTATGATGTTCTGACAGTTTACAAACACAAAGGTGGCAGAGAGAGATAGAAGAATACATAAACAACAACTTGAACTGCATTCAAGTCGATCAGTCGTTTTTACTGATATTGGCAAGCATTGAAAAAGTACAAACAGGAATTAGCATTAATTTTACAATAACAGGTAAGCCACTAACAGCATGAAATACTTTGGTGTTTAGATTTGAAGCAAGGAAGTTCCCTTGAAACGGATGCAAAACTACCATGCTTTGCACAACTTGTCAGAAAAAGCACCATGGAAGTAAGAAAGAGCAAAGATTTGCTATGACTCCTTTAATTGGTTACTTTTACTCCAATAATTAGTAGCATAATAGCACACGAGCAGCTATTATGACGTAGCAGGATTTTAAGGCTTAGTATATGGGGATCAGATGAACCTTGTTGCACCAGTACAGTGTGTCGAGTATAGTTGCTGTTGACACAAACTAAGTCTGCTGTAAAACCTGAAGTACAATGTATGAATGGGAACGGTAACCACTTGAACTAGGTCACAGTTGAGCTTGACGTAAAGAGTGTTTGGTAACATCATCTTTTAAATGTTTTTACATTCATAAAATGGCATGTGCCCTTGAGATTTTCGTAGGTTGTCAGAGAAAAATAAAGCTGAGAACCCAGCAGTATAATTCATTGCATAGGCATTAATGCCCAAGAACATGTCAGTTTTGACGCTTGGTTTAACAAGAATGTCTAGTGGAGGTCAAGCCCTTTCGAAAACTTAATTACGCTATCATAAGAGTGGTTTACTGCGCAAGATAGCTTTCTTTGTGCGTGTGTGGACAGCGCAAAACAAACTAAGCCTGAAGGAAGGAAGACGCACACAGCGCCGATACTAGCTCGTTTTCTTTTTTTTTTTTTTCTTCAAACGAAACCATAAACATAACTGCACAGCAAACCACCCGTCCTCTAAATGCGACGCAGCGTCACAATTTTCTTCAAACCATTGTCGATATCACTAAGATCTGCTTAGATATTCCTGACCCGCTTCGAAAAATTGCGCCGTTTGGGAATCCGGATTCGATTGAATGTCCCCTACCGGTAAATTACACATTGTTACCGCTCTTTTTTTTTTTTTTCGCGTGAGAAAGAAACCGGTTCGCTTTGTCAAGCGGCCTTAATGAAACATCCGAACAGCAGAAGTGACCCAACAGCGATGCAACGACTGGTATAATAATGAACTGCGTCGTTCACAAATGTACGTACATACAATGTTCACGTACCTCACGCTGTCGACGTCGACGCTGCGCAGGATCACACAAGGCGAGCGTAGTGTATTTCGAATACGTTGGCAGTTGCATAGCATAGTCCGCAATAAATATGGCACGAATGTATAAAGAAAAGCACGCGATTTACGTAAATACGATCAAAAATGCCGCTCGGTCCTCAAGTACAGTGTTCTAGAAGGTTTGTAGTGGCAAGAGCGAAGCGGCCACCCGTGGGAGCCGCTGTGATCAAAAAAGCTGCTGTCCGCGTGTGGCGCTGCTGTCGCTAGCCCGAGGAGAAAACGAGACGCAACACGTGCAAAGGTCTGCTTGGCGCAGCTCGACCCGCGAGTGGCCGCTGTGAGTGCATATTTGCGTTGCGGTGATTCTTTTTTTTTTTCAATCGTATTTTGTGCACTCGGAGTCAATGAAGCTCCCTTTATACTATTGGATAAGTAGAGAAAGCCGGACACGCATTGCTTCACTCCGGGTTGCCGTACCGGCTACCCCGGCCATCGCGTAGAAAACGGACGAAACATTTCGTTGTTTTCGGTGCCAAAATAGGAAGACCGCCGGAAGGATTGGGAGCGCAACCTCAAACGGAAGGACAAACCTCTAGCCGAGACATCTGCGGTGCGCGAAAAGCACTTTGCTGCCATTTTGTTATTCGCGATTACGTACATGCGGTAACGAAGTGCGAATCCCCCGGGCGGGCGTGCTCTTGCAGCAGGTGCGGTGCCAACGCTCTTACCCGACCTACCTGCATACCTTTCAAAAGTACTTGTGAAGCCAAGACCGTAGAGAAACCGTCGCGGTGTTCCCTCGTCTGAATCGGCCGAGAAAGTACGGTTGTCTCGCCACGATGAGCAGGAAGCGAGCTTGGTCGAAAACCAAAATTTCGAGCCGAACGCGAGGGCCTTCGAAAACGACGAAGTGAATTCTCTCGTACCAGGTGATCTGTAGGCCCTGGCCCACTCACCATATGTTCCAAGGCTGTGGACGAAGCTTATCACACCAAACCTGGATGTCCTGGTGTTTGCCACGACACGCACAAGAAAGGAGCCTTTTCGTATTTTTCATGAGAAAGTGAAGAGCTTCACCTTAGATCAGCAGATTGACATTGTGGCAAGCTGCTATTTTAATGGTACTGAGAAGTACGGAAAAATTCCCTTCTTGAAGCAAGAAATATTTTTCAAGTAATAGACTTTGCATTGTATGCTTTGTGCAGGTGCAACGAGTAGAGACACTTATGAAGACATTGCTCAGAACCTGACTGAAAAAAATGAAACGCACGCTAAAGAGACCTAAATTGTGCCTCAAGGAAAGCCAAAGCGCGAACGCCCTCTGGCTCTTTTCTTTATTTTTATCTGCGTCGAATTTTTGCTCACGCGGCCAAAGTCACCGCCGCTGACATCGGAATTTCTGCGAAACGAGCTCTTTAACGTTATTGCGTTACAGTTATTTGATTTGTCAAATCAACACACTCTTTGTGGCTATTCGCAACAGCATGTTATTTCATAAGTACTATTTCCTTCATAAATAAAGTGCGTGATTTGTACATGGTTTCTTTTGCGCAAGTAACGGGGAAAAAATCATGTGAATATATTGTTTTCAAGTTTTAAAGTGAACCACGCTGACGCGCGCCTTGCAGGACCTCAATAAAGTTTTGCAACCAACCACCACAACTGACCGGTAAATTACTCCTGTAGTTCACTTTGCTGAGAAGAAAATAAAAGCCTTCGGCAGTGCTGAAACTGTCACCCGGCAACTAAATGGTTTTCACAAGCGATGCATCAGTAGAAAAAAGAAAAGTTTGCGGCGTTGTACCACGCAATACTCGTTTCCCCGCAGCAGCACCTCGCGGTAGCTACTGCAGCGCCACCGGCGGCGGCAGCTTTTTGAGCCTCACGAGAAGCTCCTCGCTTTTGCCACTACAAAGATATTCTAGTTCACTGTACCTCAAGCACACGCAGGAGAGGGGCGTGGGACAAATAGACGTCGACATAGCGTGGTCTAGTGCGGCGACGACGTCTGTGTTATTTGTTGCCAGACTTGCGAACGTAAGTCACCAAAAATGACTAACGCCACTTCTTCCTCTTTTTCTTTGTCCTTGCCTTGGTCGTGTGTGTTGGCTTTTTGCGTTTGTAATCAACAAAAGTTGAGCTCACTGGCCTTTTTTTCTGCTTCGTTCACAGCCCTGTACAAATTATATAAAATCCCCTCTTGTTGCGACGGCTTCTTGCACGTTGCCGATCTCGAAGGCCATGCATTCGTATTAGAGATAGCCAGCTTTGCTGGTTTGTTGCAAAACGAGGTGGCATAAATAAAAAGTCCCCTGTTTCAAATTTCAGAGAACATAGCCTAGCACATACAACTCTTTTCACGGCGGTCAAACGAAAATCCCAAGTTGCTCTGCCAAACTGGTTTGCTTTTCGCGCATTTTGCTTTGTGGAAGGAGGGAGAAAGTGCTTGTTCTGTTTACTTGTACCTTTTTTTTTGTGTGTTATATGCCCTTCTCACTTGTGTTTTGCACCTTTGTTCGAACTCTAAATGAGAGTTTATTTTCTGTTGAAAATATTTTGAGACCACTGCTGTTTTTCAGTTTAGCGAGAAAAAATCATTTTTGGTCCACATTGAGACGCAATTTACATCACGTGCCCCAATTAAAAATCAACTTTATACCTCAATCGAAAGCAAATAAATAGTTCTTCTCATACGGCAAGTTTTATCATTACAATTTTTGTTTTAAGGAAGAAAATAATTTTTGAATTTCCCCATCAACGTCTATGGGGAACTTTAATGAGGAAGCTGCCGTATAACCAAATGGGAAGATAGTCAGTGGGGATCTTAAAAAATTATTTTCTTCCTTAAAACAAAAATTGTAATGATAAAACTTGCCATATAAGAACTATTTCTTTGCTTTCGATTGAGGTATAAAGATGAATTTTAATTAGAGCACCACATGTTGTAAATTGCTTTTCAGTGTGGACCAAAATGATGATTTTCTCAAGTTTGCGATTTTTTCTTGCAAAATTGAAAAGCAGCAGTGGTCTGAATAATATTTTCAACGCAAAATATACCTTTTTGTAGAGTAAGTATTCATTATTCAGATATTCATACATAGCGCAATATTACACAGGAAAAAATGCAAACACAGGACATTTTGGCAAATTTTCTGGAGGCGTTTGTGGCAGAAAAATTGCACTAATATTATTGAGCTTCGAACACCTTACACAAACACCTTTGCTTAGTAAGAAAAACAAATTTGGTATTGAAGCAAGCAACGATAACTCAATATAATTTTTCTGACAAACCACCACTCGGACGACCTTCTGCGAAATTCGGAAGGCTCCCATGTGACCAAAAAATTTTTTCTCTCCGAAATATTCTAGCGAATCGCTGTTTTGAATGCAAGAAATCAGCACGATTTTTTTCGAGAACATTTGAGATGGTCGCCTGGGACGTTTGGCGTGGAATGACCCTATATAAGAATTATTGTGCGTAGCTCAAATTAATGAGCAATATTGCTTGATTCTGTTACTTGCCTGGTTTTTATAGAAAAAAAGATGATTTTATTGTCGTTGGAGCCCTTCTTGGTCTTCACATGACACTTCAAGCAGTTCATAAAAACAAGGTGATCACTACATACATGATGTAATGCTGGGAAACTGGCAAACTTGCTGCCCAGTGGAAATGGGCATCAATAGGCATAAATTGTAGCCATTCCTAGACTAGGCAAACCGCAACCATATCGACAGCATTGTTTGTGCGCATACTTCTAGAGCTTGCCCTGCTTAGCAGACAGCAGGATTACATGGAGTAGCAGAATCACTTTTCCACTTTTATGTAGAACCTTTTAGCAGAATCTTTTAGCAGAATCTTTTTTTCACTCAGTATGACTTGCAATACGGGAGGGTGTGGCCTCATGAGTTCAAAGATTGTGCATGGGTTCAACGTGTTTTCATTTCAGCAACTAAATGATATTTTCTTATTTGGAATCATCCCCGAGTGCGAGAACAGCATTTAGTTATGGAAATAAGGGCTAGTGGAAGCCATGGCCAGTCTTTGAACTCATGATACCACGCGCTCCCGTGATGCAAGTCATATTGAGAGTGACCGTACATCTTCCGCCGCCACTTGTCTTGCTCCAGTTATATATCCAAGCACTTAAGATCGTGATCACGGTAGGCCAAGGGTGGTATGTACCCATGCAGGTGTATCCAGTGCCAAGCGAAAACCTGTGTAAGAGAGATGATGACACCTAGTTGCCATGAATAAGAACAAGAACGCAAGTCAGTATGCAAGGCATACAAACGGGCACTTGCACTAGCTCAATCAAATATCTTACTGCTCAGCACACTTAAGGACACAGGGTAGGGTAAAAGTTCTTAAAAAATCGAAATTTGGTTTTTTCCTTGTTTGCAATGCTAGGGCCTTTCTTAACAATATGCAGTGCCCCACAAATTTTTGTGCGCTTTGTATGCGCCAAAAAGACTGGGTTTTCCAGACCAACTAAGGAGCAGCCAAGCCCCTTTTCATCAGATGGTGCACAGCCCGAGCTTTCTGCCTCAAGTGAATTTTTTAAACACCGAAACTGGCAGCTGCCCTGAGCTTAGCAGGTTTTAAAAAAAAAGTATTCCGGCTACCCATAGTGCACCTTTTTGAACACTTGAGGCATTTTGCTGAGTCCACTTGCCTTGTCTGTGTGAGACATGCACGGAGACGCGGTTCTGTGCATTTATTTTTAGTTTAGTTGCGCCTTTGTTAATTTTGTTGAGACGGCAAAAGATATTCTCGTGTTGACGAATAAAATAAACTGTTCAGAAGGAGCACACAGAAACAAGACCAAGAGTGTGCGAGCACTTCAGCAAGTAAGCTTTGTTTGTCCTCATTACGCGTCGCCGCAAGGACAAAATGTTATCTGTAATGACAATGGCTATGCTCTCATTGATGTGGAGCTTCTACAAACCGTGAATACGAGTAACTGTGGCACTTGTCGAGAACACAATAGATCGTGTTCTTTGGAATGGAAATCCGCAGAACTGCCACCTTTGAAACCGTTCCAGCTTTCAAAGAGGCCTGCATCGCCCTAAACGTTCTCAAGGTTGTTTGACACATCACTAAGGCACAACACTGTTATTTGGTTGGGTGAATTTAACAGTTGCATTGACAACTGATAAGAAATGCTTAAATGTTCTTGGATTGGACTTTATTGTACAGAATTATACCTGTCTAGGAATACTTTTGCCTGAATCACTTGTAGTGTACTTTCAACTGCTATAATGTTCTTTCGCAAGGCTACACTTATACCATAGTATCAGTTTCTGTCTTTATTGTGATGCTACTGGTACACTAAATAAAAATGCTTGATCTTTGCAGGACACCACCTGGAGCAAGGTGTCCAAATTTCTACACGTGTTCCACAAGAATGCAGTGAAAATTTCAACAAAAGATGGGCATGGCACAAAGGAACAGGAAGAATTTTTTTTTGTGGACAAACAAACTGCTGTTATAAACCTAAGGCAAAATGGTATCGCCTGCCAACAGAGCCACCAGACACACTTTGCTGCATCTGCCTTTTCAGGATCAATAAAGACTTTCCAGGGCTGTGAAATATTGAATATGTTTGTGATGTTGCTCCGAAAAAATAAACGTCAGTTGAAAGTTAGTGCCTGTGTCGTCTCACTTGCCTGTGTCCCTGTATGTTATCTGCGCTATTCCACAATGCTAGTTTCTTTGTTTCATACAACCTGAATGAAAACCAACAGGTAATGAAGCCAAGGTAAGTATAGGGAGTGTTAAGTGTACTATTTCCGTAATAATTACGATAGAAATGTGAAGGAAGTAAAGTGGACGAAATCACAATTTGCAGCTGGCAGGGACTGCACCTGCAACATTTGGATAGTGCATCCATAGGTCAGCAAAAAATGTGGAGCTCACTCAGACTCGCTCATGGAATATATTTTGACCTTAGAGCTCACTCGGACTCACCAAAATTTTCCTCAACCGGACTCACTCCGACTCAGACTAATTTTTCTCAACCGGACTCACTAGGACTCAAGCTCACCTAAATATTACTCACTCGGACTCGGTCAGACTCAGGTTCACAGCTCGATCTGAGTCTGAGTGAGTCCACTCATTAGTCCGTTAGCGTATAACTAGCTTTTTCGATCAGGATGTCAATGCACCTAAACATCCATATCTCGCATAATCGGTGCTCTATGATACATACTTTGATCTCATACCTTCATATACAAGTTATCAGTGATTGCAATCCAGTAGGTGTATTTTTATTGCAAGATATTAGTCACACGAGCTATTTTAATCAAGTTCCTTTGAAATATGTTTCAAGGGGGGGGGGGTTGTCAAGGGGGGCACGCCTCTGATCAATAAATAATGAGCTGGTGTATGAACACTAGTGCGTTGAAGTATATGTGAGTAGAAGTGAGTATCAACGGGAGCCATCATAAGGACGATAGTAATGCTGAAATTGAGTAGTTATCATCATAGGTCAGCAAAAAATTTTGGAGCTCAGTTATATATGTTGTGCTTAGGGCTCACACGGATTCAGACTCGCCAAAATTTTCCTCAACCGGACTCACTCGGATTCTGACTCGCTAATATTTTTCCCAACCGGACTCACTCAGACTCACGGCTCAATGCGAGTCTGAGTGAGTCGACTCATGAGTGAGTTTGTCGACCTATGAGTGCATCCAATGCTCCACTAATTGAGCTATGGCAGCGGTCATCCTCCTGTACATTTTATCGGGTATTTATGTGCATGCAAACATCGGAGTATTAGTCAGCGTCGCTCACAGCAATGATGGCGAATGCGCAACATTCTTTTTCCTAGCTGGCATCACGTAGCATGTGCTGTGTGACCCCAGCTTGGAAAAAGAAAAGAAGAGTGCTGGAAGAAAAAAGAGCACGGGAAGCACTGCTCAAGCAACTGCACTTTTAAGTTTTCCAGAACTTAAACTGTGACTTTCTATTATGTTCCTTTTCATTCTGGGTCATGGAATGTGCAATGTGCATGGCACATCTGCAAGCTTCGTCAGGAGGAGGAAAGTCAGCCAGTCGGCATATTGGAAAGAGCAATCAACGTTCTTTCATAAATATTGGTGCAACTCAGTGAAAAGAGTTAGATCCACCTTGTTGGCGGACAATCGAGCATCGGTATCAGTCAATTACGTTTTGTAGCAAGCACCTATTAATGCAGGAAATGCAGTACGTAGTCTTGTCTACTGCTTGCCTGCACATAGTATTGACATTGCTTCCATGAAGTCCTACTTTGAGTCTACGTTTGTTTGTTCCAATTCAAATTGTATACACCTCTCTATACGTCAGCTTGGATTGCAAGGAGCATAAAAAACATGGTTGATCCCCCCGTCATAGGAATCTGTATAACAAGAAAGTAAAATGCGTCTTTGCAGAAGTAGTTGAATGTTTACTGTACATTGATATAAGAGAGCTTGCAAAATGTTTATTGGTGTTTGGCAGCCATAGCACCGTTTAACATGAATGCACCGATGTCGACGCTTAGTAGCACATCTCCATTGTGACGACTAATGTCCATGATCAACGATTAAACAAACCTTTGTGGTAGCTGTAGCAGTTAATGGGGAGAGCGTATTCGAAGAAAGCGGTGTGACAGCCAGAAGAGCATCGCTGATTGGGTGCAGAACTTGGACTTGGGATGTAAACTTGGGCTCTTTAACATGCACCATCCCACTGCATGCTAATGAGTTAATGAACACCAGGATGGGACTAGAGGGAAACGCAACACACCTCATGTCTACCCTCAAGCGCGGCTGCGATTTTTCTAGGGGTGAGCGTAAGTGAGTAACGCGGTGTTACAGCCAGGCAACGCAGGCGCGCATCGCAGAGCTATTTTCACTATGGATGGATGCTATGAGAGAGGCCAAGGCTTGGGTTAAGGTCGCCACCTCGTGGTGTGTTAAGGCATTGACAAAAATGCACTTCTCCTATTGCAAATGCACCGAATGGAACGGAGGCGCAGCAACAACGCGCTGCTGAAGCTAATCGCAGAGGCCACGGTCATAATGCGTTATTTTCACCTTACTGCTCCCAGACGGCAACCAAGAGCACTACGAGAGGAAAGTGTGAGATTTAAAGGGCGTGTTTGTAAAGCCTCCAGAGTGTGTGACAGTGACGCAGTGGATAGCGTGCCCGGCATCTTTTGTCACGGAGCGTGAAGGCGTGGGTTCGACTCCCATTGATGGAACTTTTTTCTTTAAATTTTGCTTTGCCATCTGATCGTGTGCATTTTTGAAATGTCATTTCAGTGACGAAAATACGTCACTGAAGTGTTGGTGGATCCTGGCATAAAACACTTTAGTGCTAAAACTTCTGAACAATACTTGAATGTAGGATAGTTATGTCCAATAAACGGAACAAAAGAACCAGAATGAAGATACTGACACATAAAATTTGCCTTTTCACCAAGACGTTACCTCACAGAAATTTACACCAGACTTTTTTTCATATCAGAGTTGCACTTACCTCATGTCATCTTGGGGTTAGCAGGCTCTTGCCACAGTAGTCATAACGCAAAAGAACAGGTTTATAGAGATAAATGATTGCAAGATAGACCAATTCTTAAAAAAGCTGTTTGCTTTTAAAACCGTAATGGCTCCGGTTACCAGTCATTGAAATGCAGTCACTAAGAAAAGTTTTCTTGCTTCTGAGAACACTACAGCAACGTTTTTCAGGCGAATGTTTTGCATAGCAGCACATCTAAGCACACACAAATAAGGACAGAAGGAGGTGATGACAACACAAGGGCTTACTTCCAACTAATCATTTATTTACAAAGCAGCACAATATGAATGCTTTCGTTCATGACCACCACAAGACAGAAATGCCAATATCAGGTGAACATGCTCAGAAGCTGCGTTTGCTTAGATAAAATAATGGAAGGTGCGCTGCCGCACAACTGACCTGCCATGCTAATCGTGCTCACTGTTTTCAAGTAGGAAATACAATCCATACTGTCATGCTTCCATGCATGCATAATAGATCGCAACGCCTAAAAAAGATTGGAAACTGCAGCAGTATCAGAGTGGTGTTTTCTGGCCCCGAGAAGTTGGAAAAGCTTTGCCAAATTACTCTTCCATTCAAGAAAACGAAAGAGCCATCCAGTACCAAGCATTGGGACCCATTTGTATCATGTATCTGGAGTGGTATATGAAGTTCCCCTATCGCGCAGTTTCAGCTATATCGGTTCAGACTTGTAGGTGTCTGAACCGAAGACTTCAGGAACACAAGAGGAAGGCGGGGAGACAGCAATCTTCCTGTACATTGTCATGAGTGCAGGTTAAGGAATAGGACGCCTCATAAACCACTGTATAATTTGTGCCAGGTAGCAGTGAGAAATAAGACAAGATGTCAGGAAGATAGTCGAAGCTGATTTGGTTGACAGGCGGGTCAGTCGTGCATCAGTGCACCTTCCATGTATACACTTGATGCCGGCATTTCAGTCTTGTTTCGTCATGAGAGAAAGTGTTCATATTGTGCAGTTTTGTAAATAAATGATTAGTTGGAAGTAAGCCCTTGTGTTGCCATCATGCCCCTCAGTCCATGTTTGTGCACACTTAAGTATTTCGATCTGATAGCACTGTTTGGCACCCAAAATGTTTTATGCCTTGAGGTTACTGCAACAATTGTCTGTGTCAAAAAAAACAAAAGGTCATTCTTATTGATCTTTCTGTTCCTTTGTGTGACGCCTACCTTTTCTTGGGGTCTCACTGCATCGTTGTAGAACACTTGTAGAAATTTGGGTACCCTTGCACCATTGTACTTTTCAGGACATGACCTGCAAAGATTGTGTTTCTTTTTTACTATAGCAGCAGTATCATCCTCATTTCTTCTGGAAACAACAAACGCGCGAGTCTACAAACACATTGACTGTTCTTTGCACAGCTGTACCCGTCACAATCGAACATGCTTTTTCGGCAGGACACACAAGTGTTACGGCGAATGCCCCAAGCGACCAAGATTGCGGAGTCCCCTACACAAGGCAAACTTTAATTTGTTAATACGTAAAGCGATACAAACAGCGGCATCATCGTGCTCCAGGCAAGAATTACGAGGTAACAAAAGCCAAAATATAAGGAGAACACGGAAACAAAATCCAGTCACGAAATTAATATATATGGGGAAGAACCACTACTCTGCGCAGCAACCGAACAGAATCAAAACAAATTACTGGGCCGGAACAACAGCGCGAGCAGGCAATGCAGGCTGGCACACTTTCACATACCTTTGGCACCACGCATCGTACCGTTGGGCTGAGTCCACGATCGATGGTTCACTTTCTTCGCCGCCCCCGTCTGCCACAGACTTCGAAGATCCCACGTTCGCAATATGCGCGAGCAAAGCGATGGGCCGTGCCGGCGTCGCGCGATAACGCGCACCCATTTACACAACACCCACGGGCGTTGACAACACCACAGAACACTTATAGACAACACCACAACACCAAGCTAGTACACTGTAACTTCTAGAACACTGTAACTAACCAAACTGACCAGTACCACCGCCATCACAGTCACAGTAGAGTGTACACTCTAGTCACAGCGCGCAGAAAAAATCGGCGTACGATACAGCCAATACAGCGGCGCGGTCGGTAGCCGCTGTCGTCCACCGCCGTTGCTATGGTATGACATCAGAGCGTCCTGTGTGGAAGCAGCCAATCGCGCGCCGGCCTGGTTGCTAGCTCTGTATTCACTAGATCCTCAATATGCGCCCCCCGGCACCGCCGCTCTCCGTAGTGGGGCGTCGACGGTCGTATTTCATGCGCCACTGCGACGGTGTCCGGATCGACGTTTCCGCGTCACACGGGACATCGTATACGTGTGGTTTTCCGGGCGTGTACATGGACTTCATCACTGGCAATAATATCATCAGCAGAGCTCGTTGGCGATTTTCTTTACGTGCTTTTATTCATTATTTAATTTTCATGCAAGTCAAAGACGTAACCAGAGGCCACCGAAACCAGACTGCCGGCCCATTCTGCGCAGTAACGCCTATTCTTTCTAAGTTGTGCGCATATTTTGCGTAGTGTAGAGCGGTAATTTAGCTTCGCATCTTCTTCTCTCGATGGCGATAGCGGTGATGACGAAGGTCAGTAATAGTGAAAATAAAGAAACTGAATGTACTATTTGCTATTTTACATATGTGCTTTTGTTAGTTCTTCTCAGTAATTCTTTTCCTGCCGAGATGTTTACTTATTTGACGCAGTCCGTGCTCTAAAGATGCCTAAATGATAGTGGTCAGTCGATTTATTAAGCTTAATGGAATACTGTGTTGGTTTCGGCGTGTTTCTTTGCGTAGTAACGGGCGCAGGGGCTCGCGGTCCAAGTTTGATTTCCTTGTTTTGCAGTCCCGCACGGTCTAATCCTAAATCTCGACAAAGTGGTGCTACATTTTTGTTCCCGTTTCCTAGTTGACTGACGTGTTCTAAAGTTTTTTTTTTTCGATTTGTTCGATTTATTCCGAAACAGCTAGCCTGGCCGTCGTCAATTTTAAAATTGCTTTTTTTTTATTTCGATGCGAGTTTGTCATGGAACCAAGCCGCTTCGTTATCCATTTAGCCGATCCTCCATGCGCCCTGAGTAGCTGAGTTGGTCACTGTGCAAGCAGCCTGTCACACTTGCAGATGTATAGTTATCGTAGCTTCATACCGACGCAAAAAATAAGTAGGACTGGACTAGGACAAAAGAATAGGTGACAATGCACACAGTTCTTCTACACCGCTGTGCCGCAGCGGTCGGGCATTGCAAAACCACTCATTCAGCTGATACCTCTGCCCCGCTAACCGAGAATGTAGGAGGGCGCGTGTTACACAATGGGTTAGAACAATGCATAACAAGGCTTAGCTAGATTTCGTGTAAGATCCGCTGTCCCCTGCGAAGGTTTCCACACGTGCCGCTTTGCAGTACGTGCCGTCAGGCTCGGTGGTATACAGTGGTTACGGCGCTCGACTGCCGACCCTAAGGTCGCAGGTTCGATCCCGGCCGAAGTGGTCGCACTTTCGATGGAGCCGAAGTGTTACGGCTCCGTGTACTGTGCGATGTCAGCGCGCGTTAAAGAACACCAGGTGGTCTACGTTATATCCCTCATAATAATATCGTGGTTTTGCCGCGTAAAGCCACGGGTATTATTATTTTCTTACTTGCGACGAGCATATGCTAGCCTTTCCGTATAGAACTTCGTAAATGTGCGCCATAATACTCAACGAAGCTGCGCTGTACAAACGCTGCGCGAGCGGAATGATGGAAGAACCGCGACACGCGTCGACTGTCCCACGTCGTCACCAGTTTGCCGGAGGCGCACACCGCACGATGCCTCGGTCCTTGGCACGCTGCCACTGTTGCGAGCACGAGGCGTGTTTTACGCGAGGTTCCGCGGATGGCAACTGGCCTCACCTTGGCCACTTTCATGTGTGTTGCGTGTGTTTTTGTAAAAAAAAAAAAAATGTGCGTGGAAGTGTACAAACTGCCTTTTTTTATGTTTTTTTTTCTTTCGTGCTTGCAGACGTTCTAGTTCTGTTCGAGAAGACTCGGGACGCGGAAGAGTGGAGCAATAATTCTTTTAGAACCGTTCTCTCTTTTTTTTCCCGGCCGAGCAGCATTTTGCGCGTAAACAAGCCTAACCGCGTATGCCTGTAGAGCTTTGTATGGGTTCCGGTGAAACCTGTCAGCGGTAGTTTTTTTTTTTCTCATTGGCCTTGCAGGGGTCGCGCGCTTGAAGGGACGCGAAGATGTAGAGCTAATATAAGCTTGTAACTAACTCGGAGCAGGCTTCTGTCATGCGACGTGCACTCACTCACTCACTCACTCACTCACTCACTCACTCACTCACTCACTCACTCACTCACTCACTCACTCACTCACTCACTCACTCACTCACTCACTCACTCACTCACTCACTCACTCCTCACTCACTCACTCATCACTCACTCACTCACTCACTCACTCACTCACTCACTCACTCACTCCACTCCTCACTCACTCACTCACTCACTCACTCACTCACAGAGAAATTAGCATAATACAGAGAAGACATTATGAACGAGACATTGGTGGACACGTCGACCTCAGTATCATTGCTTTTCATTTATGTTATAAACACCCGCACACAAAAGTTTTCGGAACGTGAGCTGCTTTGTTAGCGCACGTCGCTTCAAACCTAGCAAGTAGTTGCGTAGATCGCAAGGACTACTACAGGATGGAACATCTATATGGAGGCTATGTTCTCAGACAAAGCGGGAATATCGCTTTTTTGGAAATTTGGCGTTCCGCAAACTTTTGGGGGGTGTGTGTGTGGGGGGGGGGGGGGTAGGGGTACATTGCATTCGTGCCAGGCATAATGGCGGTATAGGAAAGAACTGTAAATCACAAATATCTGCAGGATGAGAAACAAGGATAGAGTTATAGCAAATAAAGAGCAGAACATAGCACATGTCACTTCGTGGAAGGTCTGTCGTGAAACTGTCGGTTTCCGTGATCGCGGCGGCCATAGACGCGGAAAGGTGGTTTCATTCTTGGTTGTAAGGACGTGGCCTGCGACGGCATCCATTATAGTTGACTGTTCATTGCTAAACAGGGGATATATACGTTGCAATCTTACGGAGAACCAGATGCTCTTTTTGTCTACCATTGAGAAGCTTTCACAAGCTTAACTCCGAATCCGAGAGACGTTACATTCGGAGCAGTGGCGCCGCACTAACGCGCATAGGTCGCTGCGTGCCGTCTGTTCTCAAAATAATGTTCGCAAAGCAATACCAATTGAGCTAACCAGCAAGCTTAGCTGAATTGGTAGAGCGACCGCCTCGAAAAGGCGTTGGTCCCCGGTTCGATCCCCGGACGAGGACGAATTTTTCGGCAACTATATAAGCCTTCTTTCTGAGAAATCGGTACGGATTTCCTTGTGGCTTCGTGCTACAAACGGGCGGTTGTCAGAACAGCTAACGCCGTAATGAATAAATCCGAGCTTCGTCCGTTTTGACACTCCGAAGTGGTATCTAAAGAATTGTGCGCTATGTCGACGCCTGCCCCGGTGTTGTGCGTAGTGTCGATAGAGGGATCCGGGTGCGGCGTCGTCCTTGGTCGAGTCGACACTGCGGAAGCGCGTTGTCGGGAGGCGGCGGATCGGATCCTCGGCCGCGTCGGGAGGTGTCTGCGGCTTCCCCTTGCCTGTGGCGCGTCGCTTCCGCCAGCGCGTGCTCTCCGTTTGCTGCGGGTTCCGTATACACCGTCGCTTTTTCCCGCGGAATCCACGCACGGGCCTAGCACGGCGGGCTTCTTTTGTTCTTGGGCGCGAACTTTCGACGCGCACGCCCTTTCCCAACTTTTATTTATGCTTCGTAGCTTTTCTTTTTTTTTTCTTTTTTAAACTTAATTTCTTCCTTTTTTTTTGTTGTTGGAAGGAGCAGTTTATTTGCAGACATATTTCAAAGTGTCTTACAGGCCCCATAGGGAACATTGAGTAAGAGGAGGGGGTGGGGGGGCGTTATATGAAATATACGCATATAAACATACCGGATTTGAAAACAATACCAAAGAAGCAATGGCAAAAGAAAACAGTACATTACAAGACGCACGGAAGATACAAATGTAACGGAAGTGAAAATAAAACGGCGCGTTGTTTGCGCACAAGAAAAGGA